>NC_056744.1:1039532770-1039541479 GCF_019279795.1 Protopterus annectens | reverse complement strand
TGTTCAAGGAAAAATTACCTCCCCGGGTCCAGTCACTGCTCGACAGAGGCACAGCAAAATAATGGGTATGGTTCCCCATACTAAAGGGGTGGCGTAAGCCACAAAATGATGGGCTGGGCTTGTAAATGCCCTTGGGCAGATAGCCTAGTATGAACCTATGAACATGTGTGTACTGCTATAGTACTTCTGCCATATGTTGCATGTGTGTGTGTTGTGGGAGATGCACAGGTAATGGGCAGATACGTCTGCACAGGTGACACGTCTGACACATTCTGGGTGTTCATCCATACATACTGGATGTGTGCTGCCATCCAACCCTGTGATGTGGACACACATTACTCAGCCTGGATATACATATCCGAACAACACCACAAGCACAGTACACTACCTTGCTATGTATGCATGTTATTACACAGTTATTCAGTAGTTATGACAGTGATGCTATGCATGCAGACCACTGGGCCAGTGGAAGCCACAACACACACTGCCAGCACCTTTGCATATGCTTACCACAGACATACCACATACTGCATGTACTGTGCACACAGTTATCTAACCCAGAACAACTGCACACCACTTATTAATCCTGTCCAGTGGACTACAGATACAGGCATATTGTATAACAATAGTAGGAGGCTACTGCAGCACAGGGCATATTCACATGACGGGAAGGCATCTGTTGTCTGCAGTGTTAAGTGGCTTCACATTCACCAAATGCACAGATATTGGCAACATTGTTGCAGACAGTTTAGGTGCAGGTACCCCCCCCCCCATTGTCCTACACACGTGTTATTAGTTATCCCAGATGACTGTAACCTCCCTATCCTCTCACATGTCCAGGTGAGAGCCACCCTCATCATTGCAGAACACATATCATCACTGTTACGAAATGGTATCCCTGGATGTGTGCTACATTCACCCCTGGAGGACATAGCACCACATGACAGACTGATATTAATCCCTGGCCATACTACAGGATATGTACCTGAACAGTGCCATACATACACAGTGGTCCCACACCAATGAGGAGGAACCTCTACTGACCCTGGGAACTACTGCATCATATGCATAACTGGCCTTGTGTTCTAAGCTATGGAAGTGTTAGTTATGGCCCACATGTACAACAATATTACATATGTTTATATTTCATGACTATCTACACACAACCTATCTCATGCACATACCTATAGATAGTGAACTATGATACATTTGGAGGTGTCACAGTATACACAGGATTAACCTGCTACTTTGCATTACCTGTGTTTGTGGCAGCTGTTGCTGTGCCAGTGGTGCTGCTTGCTGCTTGCTCCTTGCTGCTTGCTGCTTGCTGCTGATTTTGCTGCTGGCAGTCCTAATATTTGTTTTCTTTTTTTGTTGTTTGGTTGTTTTCTCTCTCTCTCTCTCTCTCTTTATCCGTAGTGTTTGTGCAATGAATGTATTGCGTGAGTGTAGTGTGGGAACTCAAAGCTTTTGTAGGTATCTGCATAGGTCCATGTGATGGCCTCTGCACCAATTGTAAGGCAGCATTTGCTAATTGCAAGCAGCTGGGTGTGTACTGATTGCATGTCTCACTGTGATTTCAGGACACTGCTATAAAAGGGTATGTGAGATAGGCGTTGCCCTTTCATATTTTAGGGCGTGGACCATGCTGGTATGCTGTTGACAGTGTTCTGTGAGTGTGAAGGTTAGTACATCTCCCATGCTTCATGCTGTGTTGTAGATTCAGGTTGCTGCATTTATCTTGCCTGTTCCCTGTAGTGAGTGTGTATGCATACTGACACCTACAACTATATGTCATATGTATTGCTATATAAATATATATATATATATATCTGTGTACATATACATACTTTCATATATGTACATTAGCTGACATTATTGGGTACAAGCTAACAATTAGCAGGGCTGTTTCTGTTAACACTACACTAGTATGGGAACCCAGTAATTGTGACTATAAAAGTCTGCCTGACATGCTTTGGGTAGTAGACATACTATATTGCCTTTATCTTCATTCCTACTATTACATGTTCCACGTATTTAGCACTATATTCCTGCATGAGAATCATGTCTTAGTGGTAGGTCATACAGACTAGTGTTACAATGGTCTTGTGGTAGGGCCTACTAGTATGCTCATATTCTGCTTTTGAGTTGAGTATAGGGCCTATCAATCACAGTGCTGGAGGCACCTTTAAGCAGTTAAAGGGCTTAGTAGGTCTCACAGGAGCCAGGCTGTGTTGCAGATTCTGGTTGCTGCATATATCTTCACTGTTTCCTGTAGTGAGTGTGTATGGCTACTGAGACCTACAACTATATTTCATATGTATTAATATATATTTATATATATGTATGTGTAGATATACATACCTTCACATATGTTCATTACCTTACATTATTATGTACAAGCTAACAGGTAGCAGGGCTGTTTCTGTTCACACTGAACTAGTATGGGAATCCAGTAATTTGGCCATTAAAACTCTACCTGACATGCTTTGGATAGTACATCTCCTATATTACCTTTATACTGATTCCTACTATTACATGTTATATTTATTTTAGCAGCGTGTTCTTCCAAAGCAGGCATGGCTTAGTGGTAGGTCAAACAGACTAATGTTACCTGGGTCCTGGGTTCGAGACTGACAGTGGGAATTTTTTTACTTTGCAAACTTTCCAACTGAGTACAGGACCTGTCAATCAAATAGCTGAGGCCACCTGTAAGCAGTTAGAAGGGTAAGTAGGTCACACAGGGGTCAGGCTGTGTTGCAGATTCAGGTTGCTGCAATTATGTTCACTTTTTCCTGTAGTGAGTGTGTATGGCTACTGAGACCTACGATTATATTTCATATGTATTAATATATGTTTATATATATGTATGTGTAGATATACATACCTTCACATATGTACATTACCTTACATTATTATGTACAAGCTAACAGGTAGCAGTGCTGTTTCTGTTCACACTGAACTAGTATGGGAATCCAGTAATTTGGCCATTACAACTCTACCTGACATGCATTGGATAGTACATCTCCTATATTGCCTTTATACTGATTCCTACTATTACATGTTATATTTATTTTAGCACTGTGTTCTTGTAAAGCAGGCATGGCTTAGTGGTAAGTCATACAGACTAATGTTACCAAGGTCCTGGGTTCAAAACTGACAGTGGGAATTTATTTTTCTTAGCAAACTTTCAAAGTGAGTACAGGACCTGTCAATCAAAGTGCCATAAAGGCACTTTTAAGCACTTTAAACCAGGTCTGCGCTCGTTTGCTGAGCTCACGCGACTGGCGGTGAGCTCCGCTAACACAAGACACACCGCTTAATTTCTTTGAAAGAAAAGAAAAAGGGGTGACAGGAAAGTGGTGAAAAAGGGGTCACAAAGAGGGTAAGACAGTAGGGAAACAAGCGTGGGATTTGCAGGAGGGATATAGGTAAGGCCCATAGATGCCCATGTCTTTGGCAGTAACAGCTGTATATTTCTATGTATTTCGGTGAGACATTTGAAACCTTCCACCTCTGAGAGAGGTGTCAGGACAACATTAATATTTGTTGTACAGCCAATTGTAATTAACAGTTTAGATGTCCAGCGGACATGTGTGCGACATGGACAGCTATGTATGGGGCGTAATTGTTTTGTGGGACAGAGTGCCCTTTTTTTTTTTTTACAGGTGAGAGTGGTATACCAGGTGAAGGAAGTCGGTAAAGCTGGGGAGGTAGGTTGGGTTGGTTAACAGACAAGACAGACAAGACGCATACAGGGACAGTGTATGACACACGTGGGGGGGTTACACAATTGACGGGGACGGAGGTTGGGATATCCGAGATGCACGAGCCCACAGATGACAACAGTGGAACTGATACCCCACCCATAGGCAGTTGCCACTGTTCCTTCACAGCCCAGGACGGGGCTGTGCTGGTGGCTGTGTAGGCAGGGCAACGGCCGGGGCCGTTAGCTGTGCCACACGAGCCTCGAGCTGGCGTAGGGGCCCAAGAACAGAGTCTTGGATCTCCCTTCGCACCACCGACCGGACACCTTGGAGGGTGAGTGGACGAACCCCTCAGGCCACACTTGCAGAGGGGGGACGGGCCCCATCCCCTGCAGCGCTTCCACCCGAATGTGGCACAGGGCCACCGGAGGGGGGTCCGGCCTGGCCACTAGTGCCAGGTGCAGTCGCCAGCTGAGGTGGGAGAGGTGGGTCCGCTGGGACCTGCCTTCCCAAGCGTTCTAGGTTTGTGAGTAGTTATGTTAGTTTGGGTTGGTGGCATTTTATTACATTCAGATTAGTTGTAACAGCATGCATTGGTATTCCCATCAAACAAACACCCAGATATGAACGCCATTGAACAAGGGGCATATCAATATCACATGCATTATTTGAACAGCAAAACATGGTCAAACGACATGCAGGGTTGATTAATGGCAACAGGCCATCAGATTTGCAGGTATGAACAGGGCACATGCACGAACAGACATGCATATATGTTTGAAATGGACAAATGTCCATGATTAATGAAATGTTCACATACCATTATTTAGTGGATGTTGTTATATGGAATTATAGGGTTGGGTGGGGATAGAAAGTGATGACACATTCATATGTTACACATTGATTCACATTTCTAATAGGTACACAATTAAGTTGAGGCTGATGTTTCAAAATAATCTTTATTTTACTGTCATGCTACACCTGTTACACATACATCACTATCCTACTTATTTTGAATTTGATCAGATACATCATCCTGCTACACTTTGATGACAGGACAGGGGACAACTATGGCTGTTTAGTCTGTCAGATAATCATTCATTCTATCTGCAAATTGTTTACTGTTATCACCATATACAGATTTTGAGCTAGACATTCCAGATTCAGACACACTGAAATCAGTTTGGGATGTTAATTTGTACTTCCCACATGCATTTAGTTCTGTAGAAACACACTGAGGCTTATATATTCAGGGGTTATTACTACTTTATTTATTCATACATGAGCCTTTCTGTCACTCTCACACATTCTGCAACTTCACAGTTCAGGTTGGTACTTCTAGGCTTTGTTCACATATTAGACCTGTGGTGATTCAAACACTTTCCAACAGCCTCACTTCTGTCATGATTCAGCATTTCAACAGGGGATATATCTCACATGTGACTACCTCAGATTCTGAAGCTGTACTCTTGAGACTACTGCAGGTTACAGTATATTTAATTAATGATGGGACATCTGTATTACAGCACTGTTTAATTCTATCAATTATATTTCCAGTTACACTTGCATACTGATGAACTTGTTGCAGCCATACCTGCAGACTTTCAATTCCTGCTTGCACATTATATTACTTTTAATCAATACACTGCACTGTTCTGATACATGGTACATAATAATATTTATTTACAAGTACTGGGTGGGGTTACTAACCTGCATGGTGGCGCAGCCGCACCAGCCTCTGGGCGTGCATCTCACGATTCATAGAGCGGACACCTGCAGCTGTAATACAAAGGGAATAATATTGGACTACACATCTCCATGGTATCAGCTAGTTGAAATCCTTACATACATGAGTAAAATGTGACTTACTCAGTGGTGAGGCGTTGGGCATTTGCCGGGCCTCCTGGATCCAACGGTTCAATTGGTCCTGCTTGCGTCTCTTCAGGTCCGCATGGTGGTGACAGACCTGCTCACCAGTGCGTGGAATGCCAGTAGCACTGGTCAGATCACGAGCCAACTGGTCCCACGCCTCTGCCCTATATGCTCCCCATGAGACCTGGCCCTGCATGAGTTGGGCCTCGTGATTATGGACAAGGAGCCAGACCATGTATCTGGACTCCTCAACGCCCCAACGCTGTGCTCGAAAGCAACGTGCCTCACCTACTCCACTCATGCTGACTGCAAGTCTGTTCTACAATCAGTTATGCTGTGTATTCCCGCCTATGGGGCTTATATATGCCGCTTTTCCCGCACATTTCTCTGATTGGCCGTTTTGGAATTGTATCTACTTCACTGAAAATGCTTTCTCATGCTCCATTCTGGGTTTTATCCCATATATATGCTATTTCTGCATTTCTAGGGATTGCTGTCATGGCTTGGTGGTTTAGTTCCTTGACTCTAGTGCATGGTATCCTGGGTTCGAATCTGGCAACTGATTTTTCATTTTCCTGACAGGAATGAGTTGAGGACCTGTCAATCAAACATGCCAAAAGCACTTTTAAGCACTTTAAACCTGGTCTGCGCCGTTTGCTGAGGTAACATGCGCACTGACAGTTAGCTTGTGGGAGCGGCGCAAACGGTGCGCTGGGATAAATCTAATTGGCTACTGACACACATGTTAAGCTAATTGCACACAGTTTCAGTCTGTCTAACTGCAGCTTGGCAACGGGCACGCAGTTTGCAGCTTTTGAAACACTACTCAGCTACGGGCACTCTGTCTCACAGCAGCTTAGCTATCAGTACATTTCTGACTATTTTATTATTATGTTACTTCAAAATATATGCTCTATTTCATTCCATTTTACAAAAGGGAATACATTTACATTTGTACAATACTGTCAGGGGGCTTTTTAGTGCTTATTTACAAAAAAAAAAAAGGTTGTTGTAGGGGCTCGAACCCTGCCTGCCTACTCTTAGGCCGGCAACTCTACCGCTAAGCTATTATTTCTTGGCTTACTTTGCATATTTAGTTCTTATATCCTTTTCCACTGACTGCTGACTGTGATTGCGCTAGTAGCACACCCGCGCACACGAGCGCACACAGTAGCAAACATTTACGGGGTTTAACAAAAAAAAAAAAGGATTTAATTTAATTTTATGACATCTCTTCACTTTATACACTAATGGCCAGTCGGGGCATGTGTTGTATAGTGTGTTTATTCACATTTTCATGGCCTTTCTCGTGGCTGTTTACTTTCAGCCATTCTAGTCTTCCGGGGGCGTGTCCGCTTGCAGGGCTTAGCCTACAGACACGCCCCCTACTCTCTTACACGGACCGTGTAAGAGTTACTAGTGTGATTCAGCATGCCTCATGCACCTCATGCATATGCATGACATGCTGACATCACACAGTTTAACTGCAGCCTCCGTGTAAGAGTTATAACTCTTACACGGAGGCTTCCTGAATCTGGCCCGATGTTTGTATACATTAATAAATCAGCAATTCTCTTCCCACATGATGCTGCACACACTTCCACATGTTTCAATTCTTTAAAATATGAAGAAAAAAAAAACTTTTCACTAATTTATTATTAGTCAACAGATTAAAGAAATTGCTTGGCAACAATTTGGATAGGCAATATGTCAGCAACTTTGTTGATCACTCTGCAATATGTGCCAATTTTTAGCACAGTTTTCTTGACTTTTCAAGAGAAAATATTAAATGTGGTGGCCAAATACTTCCATTTTCTCATCTGCAAGTATCCTAAACCTCTTAATGCTACATATTATATTAGCTCTAGACTGTACTATACTTTCATTTAATAAATCACTAGTATAGCTCCTCTGATGCATTTTCTGAAAATGCTTATCTTTCACTTTCATATATTCCACCATTCCAGCTATATTATTCCATGATCGTAAAAAAATAAATAAGTGAGAGGAGAGCTTGAATAAAGTGGGTGGGTGCATACCCCTGCTTCTAAAAAATAAAAACACAAAGAATGAAAGAAACTACAAGCTGTAGTTGTCTTTGTCATAAAATACTAAAAGTACTATACACTTTCTGAGCTACTGCAACAAGCAGACATATATCTTTTTGTTCTGATGTGAATCTATGTAATTCGAAATATGGACTGAGACATAATGTTGATATTAACTGGTCTTGTTTTAGTAAGCATCATGGACATTTTAAACATGGAATATAACAAACATTTTTATTGGTGGTGGTGGTGGTATAACTGGATGAATGAAGAAGGAATCTGTATATAAATCGGTGGCTTATTTTCATTCCATAACTTTATTAGGATGCATACTGCCAAAGATAACAGAACTACTGTAAGTAAAGTTTAATTACTTACTATGTGTGTGTGTGTGTGTTTTTACCACTTTGTTTAATAACTTATTTATTCTTCTTTATTTGTTTTATTTATGAGGGTTGGCATTTATTATGTTTAAATACAGCCCCCGAGATCCTAATTCAGATTTATGCAAGACATTTCCTAACATTCAGAATGATATAAAGCACAGTTGCAGCCAGCCCACTATTGTTTACCTTGTTTGAGCACAGTGGCCTGATTTCATTATGAATGAATATCATGGGAGGAAATACCCCAAGGAACTGAACCCATTAAATATCCCACTCATAACTGCATCAAGGATCGTGGGAAAACCACGTAGTACTAAGATGTAGCCACAGGGAAAAAATATGCACAGTCATAGTGCATTGTGCTTCAACAAGATCTCCTCAATCTCATACGCCCAATAGTGACAAGAGGATGAAATTATGTGGAAATGTATGTGTGCTGATCAGTTGTCTGACCAAAATAAAAATTGGAAATGGGCTTACAGGAAAACGTTGAAAAGGGGGAAGTAAGCAGGGTGTACAGCATAAGGTGAAACACCATAGGAATGGGTATGATGGAGATAGACCAAAAAATAGAAAACAAACTATGGAAAAACAAAAAAGGCAAAGGACAAAGACTACTCCAACAAGTTCCAACAAAGCAGAAAGAAGTTTAATGAGGTTAGCGCTTTCGTACAGGTCAGAGCCTGTACTTCTTCA
>NC_056744.1:1039347770-1039530270 GCF_019279795.1 Protopterus annectens | reverse complement strand
GCCTACACCATGTACTAAGGACCTTCATAGGCCTTCTGCAGGATCCTCTGGCTATAGTCCTAGTGTGAAGATGGCAGAACATCTTTGTTTCCCTTGCACACTACCTTTGTGCTCTCAAACCAACCCTGTCTTCTCTCTTAGTTGCCATGCTTCATTAGTTGAGCAAAGAAAAATAACAGACATTTCATGGTCATACCTGTATTGACACGTGCCGACTGTTGTACAATGGTAAGCAGCTCATTAACATGACTGTTGGTGGAAGAGTCCAATATATATAATGTACGGCAATATTTAAACATAGCAGTTTTAGGTGTGAAACATGACAGCACAGCATCCAAGCATATCCTGGTAGTACATGTGCATTACAGCAACTCCAATAGTTTCATGTGCTGTGTGGATTTACTAATATCCCCAAAGGAAATAAGCTGAACCCTTTATGCACACTCCTGCCCACAGGTGCTCAGCAGTGTACAGTTCAGTGTAAGCCTTAGAGTGGAGTTTGGTCAGGCAGCATGATGCGGAAAATAACCAATATAGAAACAGTGCTGCACTGAGCCCTCATTTGCATAATGACCACATTCAGAAACTTGAATTTACATGACAGAAGCAGAAGGGCAGGCACTGAGTCCTCATCTGTATAATTATCACATTCAGGGACTTGAGTTTGCCTGATAGAAGTATGGAGGAAGGCACTGAGCTCCATCACATTATAGAAGAAGACCTGGAGCAGCGATTTTGAATTCTGCAACCAGTTCATATCACAAAAGTTACTTTTAGTAGAGCACCTTCTATAACTTTAACAAGGTAAGTCTTAACTTTTTAGCTGCACTTATTCAACCATTAAGTACTGACACCAGAGTTGATAATTAACCACATATAAAGCTGTGACAAGAAGTTCTTGGGTTATAGAACAAAAGTATATTGAGAGAAATAGTGTTAAGATAAGTAATTGTTGCACTGAATGATTGCTAAGCCTAAAGGGAAACACACACATCTGCACTTTGTCAGTGTACCTGTATAAACCATTCAACCTGGTCTTGTAATAATGTGGGTCAAATAAATTGACAGTTGTATACCTTATATGTCCACCACATTTTAGAAACTGTTTTTAACAACAAGTGAAGCTCTGGGACTGTGGGGGACATTTAGTCAATAATGCTATATGCTTGACATCGTGTGTGCTGTCTGTATAGACAAATAGGAGTATAAGATACAGAAGCAGCATAGAGCATGGACAAGGGGCAAGGAGTTCATAACAGTGTTTTCCATGTCTACAGATCAATATCTGAAATATAATCAAACCAGAAGCATACAGGTGAGTCTGCAGACAAAACCTGCCAGGAAGATAAGGTTCTCAACTGCATAGAATGAGGAGCTCCACAGCTGCTGGCTCTTTGGAATGGATGTTACCAGCTCGGATTACTGGACCCATGCCTAGAAAGAGCTGGTGATGGACCTTAATGTTGTCAGTGGCCAGAACCATACATGTGCAATGATCTAACGCAGGGCCACTGGCAATATTCATGTTGTGAGACAATGAGATCTCCACCTGGCATGGGAGGGTAGGTTAATGGATGGTGGGACATCAGTTGAATCATCTCTGATAGAGACAGAAGAGTGTATGGCCTCTGTCAGAGGCATTGACACCTGAAAATAGTCCCACAATATGGGGCAGGATGTCACTAAATTGCTTCACTGAGCACAGGGAATACCTACAGAAGATGTCCCACGTATGTATAGCTCATTCTCTGTAGCAGCACAGTTAGGTCCTCCTGATCCATACATCCTTGGCCTAATTTGTTATGCTGTCTGTTTGGGTTATACAGGAATAACTCAATGTTCTAACAGCACAGCCCTCTGCACAAGGCATGGTATTAAAATGTGTGCTTTTCTGGAGTTACTGTTCCTACACCTGAGTTAATAGTATACACCCTGTACTACATTTTATTTGCACATGGTATTCTGCTTTCCTTTTTTCACTGAGAATTCTCTACCTAGCATTATCACTACGGAATATGGCAGCACCTGATGTTGGAGGATCTGATGCTTCTATGGATGATGGTTAGCATGACCTGGGGTTCAGGTCAGAGGGTATAGAGCATATGCTGGGCTCAGGGAATGTGACCAATGAATTCCTGTATGCCTGCTAACACTGAGGAGAGACACACCATACAGGCAGACCAGGTATCTGGGGACATTGTTAATCATCGAAATATGCCAGCTCCTACTAGAGACATGTCAGGATCTGCCAATAGTGCCATTGAGTGGGAGGAACCCATGGGGTGAGTACTGGTCTCATTGGAGACCTGGTTGCCTCCATCTTCTCCAAGTTGATGTATCAGTCATCACAATCCAGTGTACATGCAGGGCCATTATGGAGACAAAGGCTGGTACCGCTATAGCTATGGCAGAGTTAGACAGGATGATGCAAGAATGTATAAGATGACCCCCATGAGAGCATGTCCCATATGTGTGCTTGTTTAAATACATAACTCACCTGTTGGAACATGCCCTGTCCTCTCATGTTTAACTGTCTTGTGTGAGGTGACATCCGCAATGTTGTTCCTTTGGTTTGTCTACTGATAGTAGTCATTGTGGCCATGGATAAGGTAGTACTTGCGCAGCATTATCACTTCCACTGCTACACCTTTTGCAGGGGATTCTGCATCCAGGAGAGTATGTACCCAAGGTTGTGGCATCCATAGAAGTGGCATACCTGATAACAAATGTCAGTCTTGCTTACACAGCATGTCAGCATCTGGCAAAGGGCATGGTACAGCCATAGCTGCTCCTGATAGACCCAGCACCCCTAGGTAGATGCAGGCCTGGGATGCTCAGCCTTCTGCCATGCATGTCTTGGAATTGCCTGGTAGATTGACATACAGTGCTGCAACTACTGCTGAGGTTGTATCCCAGTAGTCACAGTCACACCAGCACTGGCCTCAGTGCAGCTCACAAGCACACAAGTACACACACACACACAAACACACACACACACACACACACACACACACACACACACACACACACACACACACACACACACACACACACACACACACACACACTTCCTGAGACAGTGCCCCTTTGCAGCACCTTTCCTAATGATTTCTCCCCAGTACTAGCCCATACATACAACTACACTCTTTTTCTTACTTGCCCTCAAACTAACACATCTCCCTGTGAAAGGCATCCACACATGTGTTCTGCTACCCATCTGTGCAGATGATGATAGCTGTGCCCTGCCTTTGTACATTGTTACTTGGGTTGCTTATATCTGATGCACAGTGTGACAGCCTATGCATGGCTAAATACAGTATGGCACTTGTTTTCCATGAAACAGTTTTAATGTGGTGTATCTGCCTTACTCTACTGTGCTAGGGGCCAAATATAATCTGTTGCCTATTTCCAGAGCCACAGCATGCTGCACCAGCTTCCTTCTAACATGTCTTTCCCCTACAGCTGGCCCTTTGTACTGACTGCACATCTGTCTCTGGCTACACTACCTGGTGTGCTGTGGTGTGCTCCTCCTCAAACTGTCCACCTTGCTGTATCTACCTGTTCAGTACCATATTGTGTAGTATTGTGCATACTGCATATATTTTCCACAGGTGGCAGAATCATAATGCAGGACACCAGCTGACAAATACCAGATAGTGAAATTGTGCATTCAGCAGCCCAACTGTGAGCTCAGGAAGGTCCTTTGTTTGTGTAAGGGCAAAATTGTACTCCTGGTCTGCTTCATTTTCTGGATTTCTAATGTGTGTCATCAGCCAGGGTTCCAGAGCATACCTGACATCACAATTAAAATAGTCCTCGTGGAAATCACCCCTTGCAAAATGGTGGTACAGGTCACAAGTGTGCCATATGTGTGAGTAATGAAAGCTGCCTGTGTGGCCTGCATAGAGATTGTAGATGATACCCTGTGCATTAAAGACCACCTGGCAGTTGATGGAGTGATACCCCTTTTGGTTCATGTATCTCCTTCCCATGCCTCCAAGTGGAACCTTTGTTTCAATGTGGGTGTAGTTTATGACTCCCAGAACCACAAGAAATTATGCTATATTTTAGAAATCCCTTGTGGTGTTCCCACTTTTCTCTCTGATATGTGGAAACTACATATACTCCCCAACATGCTGCAGTATGGCATCATGAAACTAAAGGGCTGTTCTCAAGGAAGATGCCTGAGATACCCCGAATGTGTCTGCAATAGGTTGCTGGAAAGACCCTATAGTTGGTATATGTAAAAATCACACAAAGTATGGTATCCACTGGGAAAAGTAGTTGATTACTCCCATGGGCTACAAATGAGGCTGACACATGTCCACTATGTCCTGCATGGTCTCCCTTTCTACAGGGTAGCAATCCACAATGCCAGTTTCATGGATTGCCAGAAAAGTTATGCACAATAGGGTGGTACTGTGCCTCTTCAGGTTGATGACACAAACTGCTGTGACTCACTGATACATAAAGAGTATGTTGGAAATCCACATTTACTAATGTGGTGGAGACCCATAACATTTTTTCACAATTCTCTGAGGATAAACATGGGTAATCAGTGCTATTTAATTTAATAACATGCACAGCTTCATGGTGTTGCATTTAAATATTTCTGAATTGCTCTGCCATCTTGAATTGCATCATTAGCATACACAAAGCTGCTCATTTTAATAATATTGCCCATTACCATCCCAGTATATGGCCTCTAGTGTATGCCACACCCAGCTCTGCTGCTCTACATTTATTGCTAGCAGTATGTATGTCTTTGGCTATTTGTCATGTAGATTTGCTTACCTCAATGCATCTACAGTGTCTGAATCTCAGTCCTTGTTCCTTGAATATATCCTATCTGGCAAAAAGATCTGTTAGTCTAGATCAACAGTTAAATACATGCAAACTGTTACTGAAGCAGAATTGCTGGCTGATCCTGATGCATTACATATTATCTACTGGTGGCTAAGGGAGCATCCACTAGTTTTAGGATGTCATTAAACTTCATATATCATTCTGATATCTCACTGAGAGATATTATTAATCTCTTTAGCATTTTTACATGTGGGTTCACTCTTTGACTACTTTGGAAGTATAAGTAATTTTTAAAGGAAAGTAGAAAGCCCTGCTAGGGCAAGGAACAGTATTGAGAAAAATCAATTAAGAAAGCTTTGGTATGTCCAAGCCCAAAAACAATAATCAGGAGATTGAAAATGAAAAGGACAAAACTGCATACTCTGCTCATTCTCCTCACAAGTCAGCAAGCTTATATGTGCATTGTGCAGAACTTATCTCCCTCTGCATGAGCTGCACTGCTATTTAGTCATCAGAAGGTAATGCATATACTTACATTCAAGTAATAAGCATTAATAGATGCAGTAGACTAAACTACCAAGTCATGTAAATAGCAATGTAAACCTTATGCAATCAGATGTTAATATATTAGAAACTGAAGAAACCATGGAAATTATACAAAAATGAAATGGCAAACATGGAAGAAGGGGAGACAGCATCAATAGCGGTCTCTGTGTCACAGACTATGGCATTTAAAAGAAATATAGAAACACTAGTGGCAGCTCAAATACTGAAGTCATTAGCTGTACTAACAGAATCATTGTTATGATGGCATTCCTACAATCACGTCAGAGCGAAATCCCATGAAGGGAAGACATCTCTGATCAACATTAGCAGAAAACTACGTTCTCTCATAAAAACATCCAAGGCAAACTTTGAGAGAAAAATCGCTAAGGACACTAAAGATAACCACAAAGCCTTCTTCAGCTATGTTAGAAACCTGGGCGGAAACCCTCAGATATGCTCAGAGTTGGTTCACAACAACAAAAAATACACTGAACCCACAGATATTGCTAACATTCTGGCTGACAGGTTCAGTGCAAATTTCTCCCCTCCTTCACCCCCAAAAGAAGAAATACTTATCCCAGCTGAATGTAATCTCCCTGTCATCTCAGATGTCCAAGTGAGAACCGCCCTAAACAAAGCAAAAAACACAGCATCAATGGGACCTGACGGTATCCTGGGGTGCGTGTTACGTGAACTCCAAGAGGAGCTAAACCCACACATAAAAATGCTATTTAACCTTAGCCTTACTTTGGGATATGTACCTGAACACTGGCGTACAGCAACAGTGGTCCCACTCCACAAGGGGGTGCCTCTACAGACCCTGGAAACTACCGCCCCATAAGCTTAACTAGCCTGGTCTGCAAAGCTATGGAAAGAATCATTATGGAACTCATAAACAGAGACATAGGGGACCTACAGACACTTGACCCCACCCAGTTCGGCTTTGTAAAGGGCAGATCCTGCCTTTTAAACCTGGTTGACTTTTTCAAAACAGTCACTAGAGCCATTGATGAGGGCAAAGCAGTCCATACAGCATACCTGGACTTGGCTAAGGCCTTCGACACAATACCCCACTCAGGCATCATAGATAAGCTAAACAGCTTAAAAGTAAACCCTTATGTCACTAGATGGGTTGCAAACTGGCTAAAGGACAGAACCCATAAAGTTAAAATCGCTGGAGCAATGTCAGACTCAAAGCCAGTCACAAGTGGTGTCCCACAGGGATCTGTCCTGGGACCCCTCTTGGTCGGCATTTATTTCTCAGATGTTAAAGCAAACATGGGAGGGCTGTGGCTGACAAAGTTCGCAGATGACTGCAAACTAGGCACCATAGTCGATACACCAGCAGACACACACATCCTACAAAAAGGCCTCACTGTAATGGACAACTGGTGCCGTAGTCACGGCCTTAAACTAAATGCCAAAAAATGTATAGTCATCCCTTTTGGAAAAAACAAAGTACCCACAAATTATCACATAGACAGCAACCCACTGAGTACGGAAAAAGTAATCCGAGACCTAGGGACCCAAGTAGACAGCGACCTCTCATTTGACACCCACGTTGCCAAAGTGGTTAGAAAAACATTCTACCTTGCACACCTCATCATGAAGGGATTCACATCCAGATCCAAGGATGTCATTGTACCCCTATATTCCTCCCTCATCAGACCCATGATTGAGTACAATGCCCCATTTGGTATGTACCTCACCCGGCATTTGCAACAGCTGGAGAGACCACAAAAGTACCTCACCAAAAGGATCAAGGCTCTCCAACATATGTCTTATTCTGCCAGACTAAAGAAACTTCAGCTCTATTCAGTAGCATACCGCCTGCTCAGAGGTGATCTCTGCCTGACATACAAGGCCATGTCCAATCAGGATCTGATGGACATGCTCCACCTCAAAAAATCCAAATCCATCAGGACCACGAGAGCTAAAGACTTAAACCTCGGCACAAGTATGAATAGGACATGCTGGAGGGACAGAGTCATAACCCAGAGGCTTCCCATGCTTTGGAACAGGATCCCAGTTCGTATTAGGCAGAGCCCCTCACTGATTCTCTTCAAGAGAAATCTTGATGAGTGGATGGGAGATCGTAAGTTTACCCCAGGGGTCAAATCTGTGTCACTGCTAGACAGGGGCACAGTAAACTAATTCTATTATATAAGGGGACCTTCATTGTGTCACTACTAGACAGAGGCACAGTATTCTAGATTTATTCTGTACATTTTTGTACCATTTCATGGGGTGGCAAAAGCCACATCACTATGGCTAGGCTTACAAATGCCCCAGGGCAGATAGCCTAGTACTATACTATGAAACTATGAAACTATGAAACAATAAGCAGCAGTAGAAGATGCAACTTCCTTTGCAAATGTCATGCCATAAATTACCCGGATTTGGACGCAGAAATGAGACCACTGTTGAAGGAAGATACCCAGACTGTTCCAGGAGTAGTAGGATCAACAGGACTAATAAAAAAGAATTTACAATTGTACTTCAATATGCTACCGATACATGTAACACCATATAAACTACAGGAGGAAGTAATTCTGGGTACAATGCAGGTGCTGGATGAGCTCCCGTATCTAACATCACAGACCAAAACAGCACTAATTTCATGAACTCTGATCATACACAGACTTAGGAATAGGGTTTATTCCCATCACAGAGTTAGAAACTTAAAACATTTGGATAAATTATACCAAAAAATGGCATTATTTGTCTGTACTAGCAAATTATATTTCACTGCTAAAGTTTGAAAATCTGGAACAAGCCCTTCGGGATTTCCAGACTTCAACAGTGAAATAAAATCCACTAGTACAGAATAATAATGCTTTTTGTCAGTTTAATTTTCTAACAGTGATACTTCTTGTTTTAATTGTTTTACAGTTTTTTTAGTCAATGCTTCCTTCATGATATTCCACTTGCTTGTTTCCTTCCATTTGTTACTCTTAATTTTTGCGGTATCATGTTATCTGCTATTATTTTATTTTTGCAGTAATATATCCTATTTATTTCTGTTACATCACATAAATTCCACTTAACAGAGGATAATAGATAACAGATATATCTAAGTAGTTATAACTGAAAAATCTAAATATAGCTTAAGCAAATTAGGAGTGAATGCAAACCTTGTCGGAATTCAGATGCAATTGCTTATAAAAGTTACAGGCTAGTGCTAATAGGAAGAATCTCAAAATACTGGGTATGTCTTCATGGGTTCATAGGAGTATACTAGGTTAATGACCACTAGGGCCTTTTTAAGCCTAGCCATACATCCCAAATTTCTTACAAGTTCTGGTACTCTTGATAAGTATAAGCAGGGACTTGGGAGATGAAACATTTACAAGCAGGAGCATGGGAGATGAAACATTTATATGCTGCCTTTGTCCATTACAGACATAGATGCCAAACCCAGGATAAATGTCCTATTCCCCATAGCTATGATTAATGATATGGGCTAAAGAATTGCCAAAACAGTTTTGCCTGCATTCTTAGACCTAAAGGAATAAAGTAACATACAAACAGAATATTCAAAATCCTGGAAAAACAATGCTTGACTGAAGGTCTGAACCAAGTATTACAAAGCTATAAATCATGAACCCAATGCAGCTGTTATAGGTTCATAGGTACTTACTAGGCTATTGACCCATGAGGATCTTAAGAAGCTAGCTTTATATCCCCAAGGTGGTTTTTAGCCTGTATATTTTGTATACAAATAACCCAAAGACGGGCATGAACAAAGATATGTTGGAGCATTTACTTGTTGCCCCTATCCAAGAGGGGCATGGGGTTGAATTTGTGGTTTTCCATCTATTCAGTAAAATTATGTTTGACTAGAGTAGAAGTACTTTGCATGGAGTGAAAGGTAGCTCCATTGAAGCAGTATTCTGTGTGATACATACATGTCCTTGCAATATGTGCTATTTAAGCATGAGACAAAGGTCACCTCTTAGCAGCCTGTATGAAAGTGAGGAGAGGGACAAGGCTTTGAGATGGTCTGCATAGTGTGTGATACAGGCACTGACTAAAGCCTCTAGTGAAATTTCGTAGAGTAAACCTCATAACTGCTCAGACTGCCCACTCATTAGTAGTTACTGATTCCAAAACTGGCTGATGAAACTGTAAATTGCATTCTAAAGGTATAGGATGGAGTATGAGAAGAGGGCACTTGCAATGGCCTCTGGAAGGATCTCTGATGATATTTCCCTTTTCCTATTGAATCTTTAGTATAAAAGGACTCTTTCTGCTTGCACTGTTTAAGGTACTAAGTCTGCTGGGCAGTAATCTGCTTCCAAAGAAAAGTTAATTACATTAAATAGCCAGATTTTTGAGGTTTATTCATTGCAATTATTTATACCAGACTTAGCTGGATTGCTATTATTATTATGATTATTATTATTATTAGTTGTAGCAGTAGTAGCACTTCTGGCAAGATAGTTGACTCTTCCATTACTAGTTGTAGGCATTTGATCATCAGGAATACTGAGCTGTAAAATCCCATACTCATACAATTAAACAACAAAAACTAAGGTTTTTATTATGGTTATACTTAACTTTCAGATGGGATCTATATTTGTTCAATGGTTTTATATACTTTTATGAGTTTCAGTTACTTTGAGTTAGGCATGAAAGGATAGGGAGGAAACTAGTTGTTGTAACTAGTTGGATCTGTCTTTCACTTAATTCTAGCTTTACTAGAGGTATACCATTCACACAATTCATATTTCCTTTTCTGTACATAATGTGAAAGCAATCTTTTGAGGCAGATATCTTGGGCTCATTATTATGCTTAACCAATATAGTTATTATTCCTCATTCATATTCTATATTGATACAATATTACAAATATTTACATCTTTTTTATGTAATTTTCATTATAAAATCTTAAAGGTATTCAAAATTCCAAGAAATAAAGCTGCTCTTCCACCTATTCTAAATTAATTCATGCTAGATTATACTTACTCAAGAAAATATGCTCAGTAAGCCAAACCTTCCCGAGTTTGCTTCTTTGCCTTCACATATCCCCAGTGCACCGCACCACTCTCTGTCTTTTCAGATCTGAAGTTAATCACTAAAAATTATATCTTTATCTATATCTATATCTATATGAGAGACTTAAGTTCATAGGTTCATAGGTAGATACTAGGCTATCATCCCTAGGGCCTATACAAGCCTAGCCATAACGATTCCCTGGCTATTGGTTCCCACAAATATTTACTTTCCTGGACCCCTGTCTAGCAGGGCTACTGATGTGATCCCTGGGGTAAATTTCTTATCTCACATCCAATCATCAAGGTTCCTCTTGAAGAGGGCCATTGAGGTAATATTGCCTGACATGCATGGGCAGCCTATTCCAGAGTATGGGGAGTCTCTGGTCATGAACCTATCCCTCCAGCATGTTCTATTCATCGTGATGACTAGGTTAAGATCCCTGGAGCATGTGGCTCGGAGGGATTGGGATTTCTTTAAGTGTAGCATGTCCAACAACTCTGGGTTTGACATGGCCTTGTATGTTAGGCAGAGATTGCCTCTGAGTAGGCGATATGCGACAGAGTATAGCTGGAGTTTCTTTAGACGGTCATTATAAGGCATCTGCTTTAGGCCTGTGAGTCTTTTTGCGAGGTATTTCTGTGGCCTTTCTAGTTGTTGCAGCTGTCTTGTGAGGTACATACCAAACGGGGCATTGTATTCTATAATGGGTCTAATGAGGGATGAGTACAGAGGGACAATAACCTCATCTGGATGAAAAGCTCTTAGTGATGAGGTGTGCCACGTAGAAGAATTTTCTAACTGTTGTGGCTATGTGGTTATCAAAGGTGAGACCACTGTCCACCTGTGTCCCTAGGGCTCTTATCACACTTTCGGTGTTTAGTGTACTGCCACCATTTGTGGTAGTTCACAGGTATGTGTTTTTTCCCAAAGGGGACAACTATACATTTTTAGCATTAAACTAGAGTCCATGACTCTGGTACCAGGCATCTGTTTCGGTAAGGCCATTTTGTAGTATATCTACATCATTTGGGGATTCAATAATGGCTCCCAGCTTGCAGTCATCTGCAAACTTTGTAAGCCAGAGTCCCTCGGTGTTGGCCTGTACTTCAGAGAAGTAGATGCCAAACAAGAGTGGTCCCAGGACAGAACCCTACGGTACACCATTTGTCACTTATCTGGAGCTGGATTTGGAGTTGGCTACTGTTACAGTGTGTGTTCTGTCAGTAAGCCAGTTTTTAACCCATCGAGTGATGTCGGGATTAATGTCTAGCTTAGTACATTTATCTATGATTCTAGAGTGGGGGATAGTGTCGAAAGCCTTGGTGAGGTCCAAGTAGGTTGTGTGAACCACCTTACCCTCATCCATGGCTCTGGAGACAGATTTGAAGAAGTCGATCAGGTTGAGGTGGCAAGATCGCCCCTTCACAAACCCAAACTGGGTGGGGTCCAGTGTTTGAAGGATGCCAATGTCTTTGTCTTTGTTTATAAGTTCCATAATAATATGTTCCATGGCCTTGCAGCTCAGGCTCATCAGACTGATGGACGGTAGTTCTCGGGATCCAAAGTGGATCCCCCCTTGTGGAGTAGGATGACTGTAGTTGTGCGCCACTCTGTGGACATGAAGCCTGAGGTGAGGCTATGATTAAACATAATACATAGGTAAGGTGCTAGTTCATTTTGTAGTTCATGCAGTACACAGCCTGGGATGTAATCTGGTCCCATGGATGCTGTATTCTTGGCTTTGGAGAGTGCGATTTTTACCTGAGTGGCCGTGATTACCGGCATTTGCCATTCTTTCGGTATTGAGATGGGAACTTTAGGGGGTGAGAGGGGGGTGAAGTTGGCACTGAATCTATCTGCCAGGATATTGGCAGTATATCTAGTGTCATTCTTCTTTACCTCAGAGCAGATCTGAGTATTGCCATTTAGATTCTTACATAGCTATAGAATGCCTTGTGGTTGTTTTTGGAATATTTGGCAATTTTGTTTTCGTAACTAGTTTTGGAGATTTTATGAGGGATCTCAGCTTTCTACTGAGGCTGCTGAGGGAGTTTTTTGAATCCTGGGTTCTTCGTTTTTTCTGCAACAGTTTCTTCCTTCTGTTGTACAGCTTGTTTATGGCAGGGGACCACCAGATTGGCTTCCTTTTTTTTAAAGGACAGCATTGTGGTTCTTTTTGGGATGGCTTGATCCATGCAGGAGTGAATGTGCTCATACAGCACCTTAGTGTAAGATTCAGCAGTTGAACTTCCAGTTCCCATCTGCATGGGTGTCATGACGTTTATTACTTCTGACTTGAGAAGCATGAAGTTGGCTTTGGAGAAGTTTTTTTACAGAGGTTTCCTTAAAGAGGGGGTGGGGGTGGGATGTGGATGTCAAGGGTGATTAGCTCATGGTCTGATCTGATCAATGAGGGGGTGACCACTGGTGTGGAGCATCGATCTCCCATGTTGGTAATGACCAGGTCTAGAATATTGGTACCCCTGGTAGGATTATGAATTAGCTGCTCTAGGGCGTTGGAGTTTATGAATTCCAAGAACCATTGAACAAAGGTGTTAGTACAGGAGTTGTTTTCCCAGTTAATGCCAGGGTAGTTGAAATTACCCAGTATTAGGATGTTTGGTTGTATCTTAATATTTTCCAGTATGTTTAGAAAGGTGTAGTGAGAATCGTGGGACATGATGGGGGATCTGTAGCAAGCTACAATTTGTATTACAGTCTTACCTAGTGTTAGTGGAACCTGGAGAATTTCAGATGCATTGTGTTGGGCAACCAGCCTGGAGGTGTGAATATCCTTGGTGAATATGGGCACTCCTCCACCTTTAGTGTTTTGGTCCTGGTTTGATGGCCAAAAAGTGTGGTATGAGTTGTAGCCTCGTATTGCAGGGGTGCTCTCTGGAGCTTTGAACCAGGTCTTTGTCACTGCACAGATATCAATTTTCTCCATTTTTAGCAGTGCCTCGAGAGAGTGCATCTTGAGGTTTAGACTTCTAGCATTGCATAGCATCACTTTCTGAGTTTGCTTGCTTGTACCCGTTACAGTGGTAGTTTTGTCATTAAAACCTTGCCTAAAAAAGGCACTATAGGAGTGGCAAGAGCCTTAGCCAGTAACCTGAATCCCAGGGATGACAGGTGCAAACCATCTCTTGCAAAGCATCATGGTTTGTCAATCATCTCATCCTAGGCAGACAGATACTAGATCCCCTTTGAATGACACCAGAAGCTTAGCCAATTATTGAAGTCAATAATTTTGTCCTTATATTGTAGTATCATTCTGGGCGATAGCAGGATGCCACTCAGGGCTAGCGTCATACCTGCCTGGGCTACATGATTCAAGAGCTCTTCCATATCTCTTTTCATGTAGTCCAGGGAGGTACGTCTCAAGTCATTCACTCCAACATGGACAATGACAAAGTCATATTTGTACCTGTTGTGGAGTGACTTGAGTGCATGCGTTATGTGGCAGATCCTGGCACCCGACAAGCAACTAACCGTAATTTTCTCCTTGTTCAGCCTGGTGAGGTGGACATCAGTCTGCCTGACTATAGAGTCACCTATGACTAAAGTGTTGGGTATATTGTCTTGCCTTAGGGGTTGCTGTTGGGTGGCACACTGGTGTTGTGAGCTATGTGATGCTTTGGTTGTGTTTGGGAGTGGTGTTTGTTTGCATTTCAGTTGCGGAGGTCCTTGTTGCTTGGGCAGGTTAATGTTAAGAGCCTCCTCATATGCGGGTTTTGTGTTGTTATGTGATGGCTTTGGTGGTGCTAGTTTTGAAGGACTATGTGTTGTTTGAGGTGTTGTGTGGGTGTTAACCTTCTCCTCTTGACTGTCTAGCACAATCTTGGCTGGAGAGAGTTTTGCTTCCAGTTTGGCTATGTAAGTGCATCTCTCGCAGGTTGTAGTGTTTGGTGGTAGGAGGAGACGGTTGTCTGTGTACATGAGGAAATTGCTGCATTGCCTCAGTATGCCCATATTCACCAGGTGGACAGGAGAAATCACCGGAAGCTGACCCTTGGACATGCCTGATTAGGTGCTTTCTTTGTGTAGTACAAGAGCTGTTTTCCCTTACCTTTTGGCAAGGTACTTGCAATTGTAGGCTGTCTAGTACCTACGACTATTTTCTCCTTATTACCAAGGAGAGGTGAGTGCTTGTAACAAATTAAGGCTTCCTAGTGCTTTTTAGCGAGTTTTAGAGAAAGTGCTAGTCACAGGTATACAGATTTTAGTGCTACTGCTGATAAACCAGCTAGTTCTAAGGGAAAATTCAAAGAGCAGACTTTCTGGCACTGGGAATAGTTGAGAGAGAGAGCATTTTGGCCAAAGCAAATGAACAAGAGCAGGGTTGTTAGAAAGGATAGGCTCACTCATACTAATTTTGCACTATGGCAAATACATAATGTTTATATCTGATTAGTGGGTCTATTCCCTGTAATTTATAGAACATAATCCCAATCCCTTCCTACTAGGTGGACCACTAAGAGACTGTACCTTTGATAAAGGAAAGTCATGTGCTATACATAATGAAATATCGGTATTGGTGATTTAACATCGTTCACCTATAGTACCAATACTGACAGGTACATAGTCAGTCTATCACAAAACATTTCCTCATGCCACCCTTGTTCCTCCGCTTACTCATAATGTGCAGTACCTGAGTTTTCAGATTTCTGAGGCTTGTAAAGACAGAAACAGAAAGGCAGAATGGGAAAAGCAGACAGAAGAAACATAACAGCCTCCTCCAGATCCAAAGGCTGGCAGAAGGATGGAGGGAATGGTGAAAGAAATTGAATTACTAGTGCAGCTTTATTGTTACAGTAAGTACGTAACTTTCATATCTGACATTTTCCTACAGGTGAAAGATATGAATTGACAGAATCTCAAGCCATCTGCTCATGAGTGGAAGACCAGAGGAGATAGTTTTGAAAAGTGTGAACCATTTTTAATTTCTCCAAATCTTTTGGGTTTCTAATAACATGGCGGGAACGGACCCCAATCCTAAGTCAAAGTATGATTAAATTTCATGAAATTAGTATTGTTCCAATCTTTGATGTCAGCCAGAAGTGCTCTTTGCACCACATCGCAATGTGCCCAGTAATGACTCCCTCTGCAATTCCTATGGAGTTACATGTATTGGTAAAATATTTAAATACGATTGTAGATTCTTTTTTATAAGAGCTGTTGCTCGTACTACTATTGGAACTCTCTGTGTATCTTTCTTCCACATTGCTCTCATTTCTGCCTGCAAATCCTGATATTTTATGACTTTGTGTCTCTCTGTATGTAAGACACTGTAGTCAGTGGGTGTAGCAATTTCAATGATCAGTGTTACTTTTGAATGAAGCTTGCTTTTAATATCACAATATTTAAAAGGCGCCTATCCTTGTAGGAAGTTTATTTCATGAAAATATGTGGAACAAACTTTTCGATATATTAATGGTGGTAAGTTCAATGTATTAGGTAACTTTTGTTGTAATACAGAATGTATTGTATATGCATTGAAGTGCCCATGCAATAAGTTTTATATAAGGGAGAGCAAGAGGGCTTTCAAGCTCCATCTTCAAGAACATGTTAGAGATATAAAAAATTGGAAATATGAAAGCCCTCTTGCACAACATTTTTTAAAATGTCATAATGGTGACCCTATGGGTCTGCAAGGCACTGTTTTAGAAAAAATAGAAAGGAGTGAATATTGTGATATTAAAAGCAAGCTTCTATATAAGGAAGCTTTGCTTATTCTGAAGTTTGACACATTAAGTCCAGAAGGGATAAATATGTCCTGTAATTGGAAAGTTTTAGTTTAATAATTTAATTGATTAATTAATTGTTTTATTGACTGTGTATTTTATTGTATAAAAGGTGTGGTTGAGTACTGAGTTTAGTATTCCATTGAAGGCAGCATCTGCTGAGATGCTAGAATTTATTAAACTTTCTTGTGAACTCTGGACTGTCGTATTCATTCTCTATAGTACTTGGATCGTGGTGTTCTTTTTGAATCAATGCTACTTTTGCCTTCTTTTCATGGACCACTATATCTGTGTTTTCTCACATCTATCTTTTGAACTGTTGATAATGGGTGATCCCATTTGATGTAGACTTCATCATTTTCTGTGATGCTCTGTGGCTCATGTTTCCAGTGTTTTTCAGCTACTTCAATATTTATAATGTCTGCACAATCCCCAGTGCAACAGTCTTGCCACATTATTATGCCTTTCAGTATACAGTCCTTCTGCCATTAGTATGTCACAACCAGCTACAAGGTGTGCAACTGTTTCCAATTCTGTTTCACAAAACCTACATTGGTTTACTATCAAAATTACAAAACCAGATCAAAATCTGGTCATTCATGCAAATCACATCTCCAAAAATCAGCAGAGGAACACAGTCACTATGTCAAATATAATGCCGAATTCGAAGAAGCAGCATTATTTGACATATGCCTTCCTCTGCACCTTTCTGAACACCAATGGAAGTTGAACTTCTCAGCAGTACATGCATACTGCACAACACAGAAATGCCCATTTTTGCAGGGGGCAAGCCCCCCTGCACCCCCATTTGGAGGGTTGCGTCCACCACAACCCCTGCAAATAATATATTCCAACTCCAAGATCACACTACAGTGGGGAAAAGGGTAATTTCCTGATACCCACTGTACCACGATCTGTAGTCATAACTCCAATGACATATGTGTGAATGCACAGTGGCATTTGCTAAACTGCACACTTACAATGGTGCAGGTTGGCGAAAAGGGAATCAACCAACTGTGGTTCAACATTGCTGTTTTCCTCAAACCTGTACTCGTATTTTTAAAAGTAAAGCCCTACATTTGTCTGTTTCTCCCACATAAAAAGCAAAACATCAGGACTTGGAGACAGCTGTAGAATTTAGTATAAAAATCTTTATTTGACCAAAGCTCTTTATGTGGGTAACCCCACTTCTTCAGATGTCTGATACATTTTAAAAACAGCTCTTAATTTAAATATACTCTTGAGACACATGATTATAAGACCTGTTGCTCCTACTACTATTGGAACTGTCTGGGTATCTTTCTTCTATACTGCTCTTGTTTCTGCCTGCAAATCCTGATATTTTATGACTTTGTGTCTCTTTGTATGCAAGACACTGTAGTCACTGGGTGTGGTGATTTCAATGATCAATGCTCTACTTTTGTCTTCTTTTCATGGACCACTATATCCGGTTTTTACACATCTATCTTTTGACCTGTTGATAATGGGTGATCCCATGTGATGTAGACTTCATCACTTTTTAGGATGCTTTGTGGGTCCTACCCTCCCCCATATATAGAACACTCAGTGATATTGGAAGTTACACTTTTTCCCACTGTTGTGTATCCTCAGAGCTGGCATATATAAGTCTGGGGTCTCTGTCTAAATGAGGCTGCAAGGGCCCCTTTGCAAAAAAAAAAAAAAAAAATTGCATTGAGATTGTGTTGATAAAATAATAAATAAAAAACAGCATATAGTGAGCCTAATTGTATAATTGGGGGATGGTGCATCAATAATTTAATTTAAAAATTTGTATAAAAATGGGTGGTGTGTTATGTAAATTGTATTCCAGGAGAAGGCGAAGGCCGAGGTACCAGAATTTAAAAATTCAACTTGCAGCAGTTGGTGTTCTTCATTTGTATATTTTATATACTTGATTTGTGAAGGAGTGGAGGAATCGTGTTTTTTTAATCAGCTATCTGCCCAAGAATAAAAACTCATTGCAAAGTAAGGCACACTGACAACCAAACATCAGGTTTCAGATAACTGACAGAAAAATTATGGAGGAAAAGGGCATTACTGATGAAAGGTATGCCATTAGACATCATTGCATAAGTTGAAACAACTGGAAACATTTCTAACTACAGAATACAACAATCTACACTATGTAAGGAAATTCTGAGCTGTACAAAGAAGAAAAGTAAACCGTGGATATCCTAAATAACTGCTCTGCAGATGTTTCTTATGTCCAAGAATAAAAGAAGTAGCTGCTGAATAAGGCACACTGACTGGAAAATATCAGGTTAAAGATTACCACAAAAAAATTAGTTTGCAGAGAAAAAAGTGCATTAGTGGTAAAAAGTAGCAAGGCAGCTAGCCTAGGATTTACATATGAACATACGAACAAGGAAGAACTAAAAACATTTTTAATAACAGCATATAAAATGTACAGTAAATGAGGAAACTCTAACAGTAACACAAACCAGATATCCTTAATAACTAACCTGTAAACTTTTCTTCCCAGTATAGCAAGAAAGGGTTAGAGACAAGAAATCTGTCTGAAAAAGCAAAACAAAAACATCCTTCAAAATAGCACCAAAAAGAAATTGGTGATTGGGTTAATAACTAAGCAAACATCTATTCTGACTAGATAAGTGCCCTAGAAATGAAAATAAACATTCTAACCTTGAAAGTAGATCTAGAAAATATACTCAGGTCAAGAAATAAATGAAATACCCAGCAGAACTTAAGGAAAATAGCCAGATAGCCTGAGGCCATTTTTCAGAGCTGCTGACTCCTGCAATGGCAGAAGAGATCTGGAAATGGGTCCTTAGGTAATGTGTATTAAGGGCAAGGAGAGAAGACAGAGTGGCCTTGGAAAGTTTTATGAGGAGGACTGATTAATTGCCTGTCAGTCAGTCTTACCGTGGAAGGATATGAAGCACATATGGATCTGAAAACAAGATACGGCTGATGACATTTTAAAAAAAAAAGTACTCAGGGAAGACCATGTAGGCACTGGACGCAGATATCAATAAAGTCTGCATGTTTGAAAAAGGCTACCAATGTACCAACCACTGTAGAAGTGTGATCTTTAGCAAGCTCAAAAATAAGTGGTACAGGCAGGGACCAAAGAAAAACAGATGACACAGACACTCCAATGAAAAAACAACCAGTTGCTGCTCATAGAGAGCACAGGGTGATAAGCAAGATGTAAATATTCAATCGGATATCCAAATGCAGTATATTAACCACTTGTCAAATTTAGCCCAAAAGTGACTGTCATTTAAAAGGTGAGTTACAGATAAATCCAAGAACTCTGGAGAAAAGTTATCAAAACCTTTAATGAATAATATAGAAGTAGATGAAGTTAAGCATTTTCATCCCAGTAACATACAGGACTTCAACAAAGCTAATACTTAATTAAAAAGCAAATGATTTATGATGGGTAAACACATCATTAAAATGAAAATACTATATATACACGGGTTCCTATCAGTTCGCTGAAACTTCAGCAGTTTGAACAAGATATGTTCGAGCTGTGAAGTTTGAAAACTGATTATCACAAAGCCGCAGAACACCAAATTTTTTCCCAGGGAAAGAATTCAGTGGGCCGTTTCTGTGGCTTCACGATTTTCAGCACTGTGGTGGAAAGTTACGGGTCGGGTTCAGGTAAGTGTGCGATTGTGTGGACGTTAGGGTTAGGGCGCGGGTGAGGTGGGTGTGCGATAGTAGCGGACCTTAGGGATAGGGTTTGGGTTAAGGTACATGGATAGATAGTAGTGTATGTACAGTTTAGTATAGGGTTAGATGTAGGATTTTAAGTGTATGTATATGGATTGCTGTTTTTTGGGTGTGCTTGTGTTATGTGTGTGTTTCTTGGAACAGCATTTTTTTTCCCTGGGGAAAAAAATCGCTGTTCTAAGCCTTCGATGGTTTTGCACTTCGAGGTTAGAAGTTCGAACATATGGTGTTCGAATTTCTGCCATTTTGTCAAAGTGATATAGATCCTATATACACAGTAGTCTAAGCTTAAAAATCCCTTATTTAAAGTACATTATAAAGTAGATAGTGTAATAACTTATAATTTACAGTTCATAATTTAACAGACCTTAACTTAAGTACAGGTGCAATAGATGTATTAAGTTACCGTTCTGATGAATGTTTGTATTATGTATTAAGTTATTCTTCTGATGAATGTTGTTATACATAGCTATGTCTTGTATATTCATGTTTCTTGCTTGTACTACTTATGTGAGGTTGTCTAACAAATTTTGTATATTTAATTTCTAAAATATTGTATATTTCTTTTCTGAAATTTTGTACATTGATATTTTATCATAATGGATGCAGCTCTTTTCCCTGGGCCTCTACTGAAAATGGGCAACCTTTCCCAGTCAGACTTTCCCTGTAAACAAATGTAAAATAAATTAAATAAATAAATATATATCAAGTCACTTAGACCTGGCTCTTTGTTAGCTTCAAGAGATAGCTGCCAGTATAGTTCCCTATACTCCAATCTGTTTTCCCATTGGCCACCTCTTGGATCTCTGGGTATTTGTTCCAGAGCAAAAAATGTAGAACGGCCGTTATTACACAACCTGAGGTGTTTTGTTAATTTTCTTTGGCTATATCATACATGTGTTCATATATATGTTTCTTTAGTCCCCTCTCTGTTTTACCAATGTAAAATAAACCTCAGGTTCCACATACTGCTATATATACAACCCCACAACTCAAGACAATTGTATAACAAGGGCAATAGTTTCCTTTAGACCACCATTCTGACTCCAATTTTAAGTAACTTACAGGCTCTTGGATTCTAATATTCTGGAAGAGCTAATACTCCCACTCTATTCTTTCTTTCTTCTAATATTCTTCACTGCCAACCCTCTCTGCATATTCTATTATCAAGGCATTGTGTCACCTTACCCTCTGCTGCTTTACTTAACTTTGCTTAGTGCTCCTCTGATTGTTTTCCTAGGGTGAACTCCTCTGTGGCTCATCCCGCTCCATTTGCCCTGCGGGCTCACTCCGCTCCCCTACCCTGCCCCCAAATCTCACCCGCCACCAGTGGTCCTACACTTATACTCTAACTGCCACACCCCTATGCATTAGGACGAACCTCTAACTCCTCCCCTTAAAGTGCTATTACCTCTATTATATTCTCACTTTACCCCTATCTCCTCCCCCTTAAAGAACCATCACTCATTTACCTTTATCCATTACCCTACCACTCTATCCACAAATATCCCTACATTTAACCACCTTAACCTAAACAAATGGCTCAAGGATCCTGTAAACCCTTACCTTTATTACTACTCCTAATTATACTTATCATTCTACCATAGATTCCTAGGACTGCATACCCACATCACACACACCTCTGTCCTTACCCCAAGCTCCACTCATAGTGTTAGCAACCTCCCAGCTCAGCTAGTACTCAGCAGCCATATTTCATAGACTCCATCATATCTCTCAATGTAACCCACTAGCTAGAAAAATAAGAACCTAATTTTTAAACTTCTACAACTCATCCTAAAAGTTCAGGTCCACTCCTGTTAGATGGTGATATACACCCTAACCCAGGTCCTACCACTATCACAGCTACACAGCCTGATACACCAACAAATTCAATCACACAGACACTTACCAAGCCCCCCAACTCTCTCCTGATAGCTCATCTTAATATTCGTAGCATCAATAACAAAATAGCTCACCTGCATGCCCTTATTGATGTTTATTCCTTTGACATCCTCTGTCTGTCTGAAACATGGCTTAATCCATCAATACAAGACAGTGCAGTTCTACCCCCTGGCTATAATATCATAAGACGTGACCGTAACACTAAAAAAGGAGGAGGTGTAGCCATACTTTATAAGAATGGATTACAAGTTACCTTGATAGACTCCAAACCTCCTCTTTGCAACAATGCAGAAATTCTTCTAACTAAGGTTCAGCTTAACAAAAGCAAAGCCATATATCTATCATGCGTCTATCTTCCCCCAGGCAATAACATCAACACATTAGAGGCTATCCTCAGCTGGCTCTCAAGTAACTACCCCCAAGAAACCATTATACTTGGAGATTTTAACATTAACTGGAACTCCTGTATATCTGAGCAGCCTTCTACTCATATCAACTTATATGGTTTTACCCAAACTATAACATCCCCAACCCGCACCAATAAAACTAACAACAAAACTAGTGCCCTTGACTGGATACTCACTAATACCCCCCAACCAAACTATAAAACATGCACCCTCCCTGAGGACATAAGTGATCACTTGCTTACCTATTTAATCAGAACAAAAACTGTCATCCTAAACTCTGCCATCTGTAGAACTATTCGCACTACCAAAAATTTTAACCCTGCTCACTTTCAAGCTGAACTAGTCACCTGTGACTGGTCACCCCTGAAATACCTCCCAATAGATAATGCTGTGAAATACTTTAACTCTAAATTTCTAACCATTTTAGACAGCCATGCCCCATTACGCAAAGTTAGAATTAGAACCAAACCGCACCATGGCTCACCAAACGACCAAACAAAAATCCTCCAAAGAAATAAACAATGGGCCAAATGGTGCTCAACAAAAGCTCCTCAGACCACCTGCAATTCAGACAGCTAAGAAATGAAACAAAAAAGACATATTAGCCGATAAAAGAAACTACTACTACCAACTACAACAAACCAACCAAAATAATCCCCAAAAATTCTGGCGAGGTATCAATAACCTCCTACACCCTGGATGCTCAAGTACTCCCTCTCCCTCTGGCTCTGATCAAAACAATCCCATCCAAATAGCAGACTCATTTAATACTTTTCACTGAAACCATACAATCCCTAGCCAACCAGCTATCCCCTAGCATCCCAGGCTCTGCCACAACCTTTACCAATAATTCTCATCAATTTCATTTTCAGCCAGTGCCCACTTCACTTATCTGTAACCTCATACAGAAACTTAAACCCACTACTCTCTCTGCTGATAAATTACCTGCAGAATACCTGCAAAAAGCTGCTAAAGTCATAGCCTACCCCATATCCATCCTCATTAACAGAACTATTTCTGAAGGATCTATTCCCCTAATCTGGAAAGTCTCTCACATAATTCCCCTGCATAAGGGCAGTAACTCCAAAGAGTTGTCCAATTATAGGCCCATAGCTATACTACCTCCTTTGGCAAAAATAATGGAGAAATGTATACACATACAACTGTTAACCTACCTACTCGATCACAATTTATTAGCACCCTGTCAACATGGCTTTAGACCATTTCATAGCACCACCTCTGCTCTCTTATCCTTCACTAACCATATTAACAGCAATCGTAATATTGATACTCTATCCTCAGCTGTTTTTATTGATCTGTCCAAAGCATTTGACATGGTGAATCACCACCTCCTTATAGACACACTCAAAAACCTGTCATTGGACAACCATACTATACAGTGGTTCCAATCATACCTACATAACAGGCAACAGGCTGTACTATGGGAAAATACTTTATCTTCCCACGTCCCAGTCACTCTAGGGGTCCCGCAAGGATCTATATTAGGCCCATTACTCTTCTCCATCTTTACAAATGACCTTCATTCTGTAATTCCTCAAGCTGACTGTATCCAATATGCTGACGACTCCACACTCATATGCGCGCTGCTGCTTCTCAATCAGAACTTCGGTCACTAACCCAAATGACCTTTACTACAGTTGAAAACTGGCTCCTACAAAGACGTCTTATCCTTAACCCCAAAAAAACAAAAATGCTACTATTTACCCCCACCCGCAGAACCTCCCCACTTAACTTTACTATTACTTCAAATGATGGAAGTATAATATCTCCGGAACCAACCACCAAACTACTTGGGGTACTAATAGATAACAACTTGTCCTTTGAACCTCACATTAATAACACCATAAAAATAGTAAACAAGAAACTAGGTTCCCTCTATAGAATAAAACCCTTTCTTACACCTCCAGCCAGGGTTACTATTGCTCGTACCCACCTCATTTCTACCTTGCTCTATGCCTCCCCTATCTATACCAAAATATGTAGAAGTAATCTGAGTAAACTTACATCCTCCTACAACAATATTGCCAGATTTCCAGCTGGGTCCTCCTATAGAACTCATCACTGTATCAATCTGAATCAGTTAGGATGGTTAGAGCTGCCAAATTGAATACTTTTCAATCAATTAATAGTAGCCCATAAGATCCTGTATTTACCTCAAAATACACCCATACTTACATCCCTAGTCATCCCCTATAATAACCTCAAGACCTTACGCTCAGCTAATAACCTACTTGTACAAATATCAAAATCCAACAACTTAGCTGGTGACACCTTGTTCTCCAATACAGTAGGTAAAGCCTGGAACATCCTCCCAAGCCAGCTAACCTCAATATCCTCTGTCAGCTTATTTAAAAGCAAGCTTAAACCCTACCTCAAATCACACTGGCTATGCCCTGTGTTAACCCAGAGTAAGTGCCTAACTATTAGCTAGACAACCAGAATTCCTAGCCTATGATGATCTTGTGTTGGCTCAGTAATGTCTAGTGAGCTTAACCTTCCTTAGGATTTTTTCTCATGTAAATAAGTATATACAGTGGAATGATCAAACACCTTCATATAGTATCACAACCTATGTGTTAAATAACACTAGAAATCCATCCTTGTTTGCTGTTCTTCTATACTCTATTGATCTCTAGTGTTTTTCTTTCTTAGGTTTTTGTGAGACCTCAGTATCTCTTATCATAAATTACTAGGTGTATCTAATTTTGTAATATGTTATAAAGATTTGTACTACACCATTTCTAATACAAATGTATTAGTCTTATTCATCTATTCTTAGATAAATTTTTTTCTTTTTCCTACTGAAATATAAAATATATAATCTTAGGCTTGTACTATAATTGTTAAAACTGATGTACCAAATTATACTGTTATTGTCTTTGTCTTGACCTTTTATGTTGTTGTAATTTGTGGAGCTTTTCTCCCCGGGCCTCCACTGAAAATGGACATATATCCAGCTGGACTAGCCCGGTCAACAAATGTAAAATAAAATAAAATAAAATAAAATACTGATGGGCCCATAGTTGCTTATTCCTAGAAACTAGCCAAATCTACTCAACATTTGCAATGTTAGGACACTGTTTGCAAGCACCACATTTGTATGTACCAAAACTTCATTTATTTTCTAAATTATTCCTGTATGATTTACTTTCATACATGTGTTTTTAAGTTTTTACCTTTCTTACATATAAATAACTGGGATCAGCAAAAACCTTCATAGTCATGGGTAGTATCTTAAACATGCTCCAATACTTAACTATGACTTCCCTTATGAATTTAGCATCTGGATTATATTTCAAGCATAGTGCTTTAGCAAAAGGTTTGTTGTCTGTATGGGTAGTTGGCTGGTCTTTATGGATTTTGGAACATAAATAAGGGTCAATTTATATAGGCAGCATGCTTGACTTCCCTTTATAATGATTTTGTGGAAGAATGTGAGATTATAAAGAATTTGTTTCTTCAAAGAGGATATCCATATTTTTTGTTAAAGGACATCAATGCTGATGTTATTTCTGGATTAGGTGGTAGGTATGTTCCTACTATAAATGAAGTTAATCATAATCAGCAGTATGTAAAGGCCAGGAGATGGGAATGTGTGTATTGGCCTCTCTGTTGATAAGAAGAATAGGGAATACAAACCTTTTGAACAGAGTGAGACAATTTAGTCACAATGCGGACTTACAAATTAATTAATTCTTTTTAGCTTCATAACCAAAAATGCATGTTTGAGGATTCATGAAAGTGCCTTGCACTAAAAAGGCCATGCTCCCACAAAGTGGTATTTTATGATTCAGAAACATGTTACCCATAATGAAGTAAGATCTCAATATTGGTTAGTTTGTATGTCTCTGAATCACATTTACTACTGTAATGTGCAGATCATTGCTTATCTGCATGTTGCATTAGTTAACTACTGAGGGTAATGCTGCTCAATGCCAGAAGTCTAAATCTCAAAATGCACGCACTCGAGGCCCTTCTCAGTATGGAGAACATCGATGTCTGTGCTGTAACTGAAACCTGGTTCAAGGCTCCTGAGAGCACCCCGGCACTATTAGGTTTTACCTCATATCATGCTATCCGGCCCCAAAACCCGGACCACACCACAAAAGGAGGGGGTGTATCCATATTCATAAAGGATACTCACACCTCCAGGTTGGTGGCAACAGCATCTAAGCTTGGAAACCATCCAGGTGCAACTAACCATAGGCAAAACTGCTCTACAAATTGTAGCATGCTACAGGCCACCCTATCAAACTCAGGAACCCCACACAGCCTTCCTGAAGACACTGGAGGGTATAAATGTATCTCCAAACACCATCATATTGGGTGACTTCAACTACCCGAATATAGACTGGGAACATTACTCAAGCCCTAACTTTCTAGCCCAGCGGTTCCTGGAGTTCATAAATTCAAATGCCATGGAACAGCTAGTCACTGTTCCCACGAGAGGAGAAAATATACTAGATCTCATTGTCACAAACATGGGGACAAAATGCTCCACACCGGAAGTATATCCCTCATTGGTGAGATCTGATCATAAACTAATCTCACTGGAAATCCACATCCCACCCCCATCCCAAGCAAAAAAGACCATAGTGAAGAACTTCTCTAAAGCAAACTTCACACTACTCAAGACTGGTGTGGTATCCTTCAAGGCCCCTGAGCCAGAGGAAACCACAACCCAAGCTGCGGAAGCCCTTACAAATGCCTTCTATGAACACCTCCAGGACTGCATGGATCTGGCAATCCCAAATAAAACCAAGACTCTTTCCACAAAGGGCAAACGTCCAGTCTGGTGGACCCCAGCCATTAACAAACTTTACAATAAGAGGAGAAAGCTATTACATGATAGAACAAAATCCATAAAAGGAAGTCACCCTGATCATTATTAGTAAAAAATACGAGCACTCATAAAATCAACTAAGGCCAATTTTGAGAGAAAAATTGCCATGGATTCAAAGGACAATCATAAGGCCTTTTTCAGCTATGTTAGGAACCTGGGTGGAAACTCCCAGATATGCTCAGAATTAGTCCAAAATGATACAAAAATCACTGAACCCACAGACATTGCCAACATACTGGCAGACAGGTTCAGTGCAAACTTCACCCCTCTCCCTAAAGGAGAGATAACTATCCCAGCCGAGTGTAGCCTCCCGGACATCTCAAATGCGCAGGTGAAAGCTGCTCTCTCTAAAGCTAAAACACAGCATCAATGGGACGGATGGTGTCCCCGGCTGTGTGCTACCGAGCTAAATGAGGAATTAAACCCGCACATAAGGCAGCTGTTTAATCTCAGCCTTACCACAGGATACGTGCCCAAGGGTGGCGTCACGGCAACTGTGGTCCCACTCCACAAAGGCGGTGCCTCTACGGACCCTGGTAATTACGCCCCATAAGCTTAACAAGTCTAGTCTGCAAAGCTATGGAGAGGATCATAATGGAGCTCATAAACAAAGATATAGGGGACTTGCAGACATTGGACCCAACCCAGTTTGGCTTTGTCAAGGGAAGATCATGCCTTTTGAATTTGGTTGACTTCTTTCAAAACAGTCACCAAGGCCATTGATGAGGGAAAGGTGAATCACCACCTCCTTATAGACACACTCAAAACCTGTCATTGGACAACCATACTATACAGTGGTTCCAATCATACCTACATAACAGGCAACAGGCTGTACTATGGGAAAATACTTTATCTTCCCACGTCCCAGTCACTCTAGGGGTCCCGCAAGGATCTATATTAGGCCCATTACTCTTCTCCATCTTTACAAATGACCTTCATTCTGTAATTCCTCAAGCTGACTGTATCCAATACGCTGACGACTCCACACTCATATGCGCTGCTGCTTCTCAATCAGAACTTCAGTCACTAACCCAAATGACCTTTAGTACAGTTGAAAACTGGCTCCTACAAAGACGCCTTATCCTTAACCCCAAGAACAAAAATGCTACTATTTACCCCCACCCGCAGAACCTCCCCACTTAACTTTACTATTACTTCAAATGATGGAACTATAATATCTCCGGAACCAACCACCAAACTACTAGGGGTACTAATAGATAACAACTTGTCCTTTGAACCTCACATTAATAACATCATAAAAATAGTAAACAAGAAACTAGGTTCCCTCTATAGAATAAAACCCTTTCTTACACCTCCAGCCAGGGTTACTATTGCTCGTACCCACCTCATCTCTACCTTGCTCTATGCCTCCCCTATCTATACCAAAATATGTAGAAGTAATCTGAGTAAACTTACATCCTCCTACAACAATATTGCCAGATTTGCAGCTGGGTCCTCCTATAGAACTCATCACTGTATCAATCTGAATCAGTTAGGATGGTTAGAGCTGCCAAATTTAATACTTTTCAATCAATTAATAGTAGCCCATAAGATCCTGTATTTACCTCAAAATACACCCATACTTACATCCCTAGTCATCCCTATAATAACCTCAAGACCTTACGCTCAGCTAATAACCTACTTGTACAAATATCAAAATCCAACAACTTAGCTGGTGACACCTTGTTCTCCCATACAGTAGGTAAAGCCTGGAACATCCTCCCAAGCCAGCTAACCTCAATATCCTCTGTCAGCTTATTTAAAAGCAAGCTTAAACCCTACCTCAAATCACACTGGCTATGCCCCTGTGTTAACCCAGACTAAGTACCTAACTATTAACTAGACAACCACAATTCCTAGCCTATCATGATCTTGTGTTGTCTCACTAATTTTTAGTGAGCTTAACCTTCCTTAGGATTTTTTCTCATGTAAATAAGTATATACAGTGGAATGATCAAACACCTTCATATAGTATCACAACCTATGTGTTATATAACACTAGAAATCCATCCTTGTTTGCTGTTCTTCTATACTCTATTGATCTCTAGTGTTTTTCTTTCTTAGGTTTTTGTGAGACCTCAGTATCTCTTATCATAAATTACTAGGTGTATCTAATTTTGTAATATGTTATAAAGATTTGTACTACACCATTTCTAATACAAATGTATTAGTCTTATTCATCTATTCTTAGATAAATTTTTCCTTTTTCCTACTGAAATATAAAATATATAATCTTAGGCTTGTACTATAATTGTTAAAACTTATGTACCAAATTATACTGTTATTGTCTTTGTCTTGACCTTTTATGTTGTTGTAATTTGTGGAGCTTTTCTCCCCGGGCCTCCACTGAAAATGGACATATATCCAGCTGGACTAGCCCGGTCAACAAATGTAAAATAAAATAAAATAAAATACTGATGGGCCCATAGTTGCTTATTCCTAGAAACTAGCCAAATCTACTCAACATTTGCAATGTTAGGACACTGTTTGCAAGCACCACATTTGTATGTACCAAAACTTCATTTATTTTCTAAATTATTCCTGTATGATTTACTTTCATACATGTGTTTTTAAGTTTTTACCTTTCTTACATATAAATAACTGGGATCAGCAAAAACCTTCATAGTCATGGGTAGTATCTTAAACATGCTCCAATACTTAACTATGACTTCCTTATGAATTTAGCATCTGGATTATATTTCAAGCATAGTGCTTTAGCAAAAGGTTTGTTGTCTGTATGGGTAGTTGGCTGGTCTTTATGGATTTTGGAACATAAATAAGGGTCAATTTATATAGGCAGCATGCTTGACTTCCCTTTATGATGATTTTGTGGAAGAATGTGAGATTATAAAGAATTTGTTTCTTCAAAGAGCATATCCATATTTTTTGTTGAAGGACATCAATGCTGATGTTATTTCTGGATTGGGTGGTAGGTATGTTCCTACTATAAATGAAGTTAATCATAATCAGCAGTATGTAAAGGCCAGGAGATGGGAATGTGTGTATTGGCCTCTCTGTTGATAAGAATAATAGGGAATACAAACCTTTTGAACAGAGTGAGACAATTTAGTCACAATGCGGACTTACAAATTAATTAATTCTTTTTAGCTTCATAACCAAAAATGCATGTTTGAGGATTCATGAAAGTGCCTTGCACTAAAAAGGCCATGCTTCCACAAAGTGGTATTTTATGATTCAGAAACATGTTACCCATAATGAAGTAAGATCTCAATATTGGTTAGTTTGTATGTCTCTGAATCACATTTACTACTGTAATGTGCAGATCATTGCTTATCTGCATGTTGCATTAGTTAACTACTGTAACTGCATTGTGTAGCCATAGGCATACCCTTTTAGTCACTCTCCTACACACATAAGTACACATTCAAACACAAACACAGACACACACACACACACACACACACACACACACACACACACACACACACACACACACACACACACACTGCTGCACCATAATTTCCACACTAGTATAAGTTCCAGTAGTGCTCAAAAATTTACAGCACTCTCTGGTAGCAAGTGCTTTCTCCAAACCCCGATCCCCTTACTTGTGTAACTATCATTATGTAACAAGGGTAGTATCACTAGTGGCTAGAGTTTCTCCCTATCCCCAATTCCTGCACTAGTGTAAGAGTAGTTAAGGTACAAGTGTAGTATCCTTAGTGGCTAGTGGTTTCCCTGTACACCCCAGTCCCCATACTAGTGTTAAGTACTATTAAGGCACAACTACAGTATCCCTGGTGGCAGGTGTTTTCCCTAACCCTTTATCCCCATACTGTTGTATGCATCATTATGGCACTCTAGTTTAGAGTAATCTCTGGTGGCTAGTATTTCTCCCACCCCTGATGCCTGTACTGTTATAGACATCATTATGGGACACTAGTTTAGATTACTCCTTGGTGGTTATTGTTTACCCAAACTGCCACCCCCCCACTGCTGAAATTGTTGTTATAGCACTTGAGTTTAGAGTGATCGCTGGTGATTAGTGGTCCCCCCACCCCTATTCCCCATTCTACTTTTGATTTTGGTAGATGAATATAGTCAGCTACCATAATGTGGTGAGGCTGTCCATGCTGATCTATATGCCCAAGTGATTTCCTGTATCACTCAGTGTTTAGATGCCTTCCTGGGGGCAGCACCAAGAGAGACAGCATACAACTAATTACCATATGCTTCTTCCTGGAATGTGTCATTAGCATACAACATGGCTGCAGAGCCAGCCCTACGCACTACTGCATGTCCTTGTACTAGAGCACCATGCAGCACTGTGTTAGGACTGGCCCTAAATTCAAAAAGATGGCTGTAATAAGTGTGCAATAGTATACAAGTCACAGTACCTTTACTAATTCCCCTTATTAAGTTCCTTTTTTCTCAAGTACATACATATTTATTATTAATTGATATTTAATTCACTCCTTCTGATTCCCTATTGATTAAGCATTTTCCTTTTGATAAACATATCTATGACAACTCAACAACTAATTTACATCTAGAGTTTCAACCTAAAATGGGAAAATGATTTAGCTGAAAACTAAACCCTTTGCTATCAGAAAACCTAGAAATTAACACTTCATAAATAACAAATTAAATCTCTCATTAGAAAAGAAATATCGTACAAGACTTATCAATAACACCAAATCATTTTTAAGGAACAATTACAGGAATTCTGAGAGGCAGCCATGCTTTTTTACCAAAAAAATAGACAATGTGAAGTAAAAGTTTAGGGGAAATTTATATAATCTGGAGAGGTTACACATTAAAAGCACTCAAAGGAATGATAGCAAGAAATTACCACTTTACCAATTTCATTAACCCTCCCTACAAACTCTCATCTTAACACCTAATGAATTATTCTAAATGGGCCAAATCCCTGTTCTGTTAACTGGCTAAGTATTTTCATATAATGTAAGAGCATTTTAATTGTAACAACACTGTAGATATTGTTAATATGTTATGGTATATAAATATTATAGCATATTATCTAAGATAATTTTGATTATACAGATACTGAATATATTACTAATAGTTTTACGGTTATATTTAAACATCTCTTTCTACTTTGTCCATTTGAGACAAGAGCTCAATTGATAATGTTTGTAGTCCACAAAAAAGCCAACCAGTATCTTTTATGGATTAGGACAATTAGAAACTGAGATATCTTTCTCTCCATCTCACTCTCTAGATGAAGTTTTGTCATCTATTACTCATCATAAGTTAAGTAAGACCACTGCTCAGGGTGATTTTCTGGCAATGTACCATAAAAATTCTTCAGTGAAGAACAAATTTTTTCTACCAATATGATAGCATTCATTGCAACATAGACTATACTGACAACAAAACCACAGGCCTGTTGTTTTAACCCATTTGCATGGCAGCAAATTTTACTTAAAAGAGTTATTCCAGAAATTCTTCTTCCTTCCTTCTTTCCTGTCTGTATTTACTATGAGCTAACAAACTCATGATCAGTGCCTTGTTTCATAATCATTATTAGATGCTAATAAAACAATAATAATAGCCAGATGTTTGCCCTAATGGTCAATACTTCTAAGGTATTCCACTGAGTAGGCCATTTTTTCGAAAAATATAATATGGAAATTCATGAATGTTTTAGGCTTCAGTAACACACTGTCAAAATCTGTCCCTTTGCCATTCTTCTGGATACACTGTAATATGTGATATAATTAATTTAAATAGACCAAGTTAGTACTTACTAAGACATTATTACACTAAAAAGTAAATGTATGAAACTATTTGGAAATGTTTATCTAACACTTAATATCTAATATAAGTAACTTGTCTTTATATTACTGCCAGATTTATCCATTCCTGATTATGGGAAAACTATGCTTTAAATGAACTTTTGTGGCAAAAATCTTTGCAGATTGTCCCATTTTATAAACCACTTTTTGCTCATTTTATGTAAATTTATAATACTTATTTTACTCTGGCTGGCTAAATGTTCTCTCCTTTGAAGTCATTTAAATTATATGTATTTGCTTTATCCTTTGTTGACAAAGTTGGTCCCACCAGGATTGTGGCATCTTTATAGGGTGACCTCAGGCAGTATTTATACTATATTGTAAACTGAAATCAAAATAATGTATTCGTAAAAAAATAGGTTGGCCTGGATGGCATTGCTGAGAATAATGTTGACTCCCTTTTGACAGCTGCCTCTGGTTAAACATTATATTTTTACCACATGAATTAAACTTCAAAATAATCATTTTGAAAGACATTTCTGAATGCATTTAAATAGAGGTAAGATTAAGTAATAATTTAGAATTTGGAAGTCTTCTTCTTAAATGCCCATAACATCTTTAGTTGATTTTCCAACTGAATGTCATATTTTATGCTCTAAATTGTATGTGCCCTTAAAAAATATTACTTTTACCTACTGTATCTCAGCTCATTGTACATTGTGTAGCATGTGTGTGTCTTTCTGTGTTTGAAAAAACATTCAGCAAATATGATTAAGAAGGATTTACACATACAATGAATGCAGCTTGCTGCAATGGAAAAATACTAGGTCTAAAACCAATGGCCCTTATTCTTAGTTAAATTAGAGATGTGATAGACTTTCTTTACATTTCATCTACCAAATAAATAACTCCAGAAATGAAGTTGGCTTTTTAAACTATCTAACTGTGGTGCCTAATTTTATACCTGTTTGCAATAAATGAAGTGGGGTAATATCAGCAAAGCCATTAGGTCACAAGAGTATTTTTTTCTGCAGACTAAATTCATTAAACCTGGATTAATTTTGGGAAGAGATTTCTTCTGGAGAAGATGGACTCTAGTGTATTTTTTGTGGTTGTTTGTCAGGTCTGTAAATAAATGTACTGATCCGTGAACAATATGAAAAATCTGGCTGATGAAGTAAAACTTATTTGATCAACTAATGGTTTCAAAATGATTGGAAGGAAAAAAAGATGTCATGTGGAAATGCCAACATTAAGTGGAGAACACAATGCTAGTGGTGTATGGACCGAAGACAAAAGTACCTTATATCAGGGTATTACTGAAAAAAAAACACAGTTCAGGACCTTGCCAGCAAAGCTGCAAAGAAGCCAAAATATGTTATTGCTGCAACAGTCCTCACAAAAGAAAGATACACAGAACTGCAGTCAAAAAAGTATTACACATTTTTAGTTTTAGAACAGGTGAGTATGGATGATAAGTTACACATTTGTAGTATATGTCAGCATTTCTGATATCGCTTTATACCTTTGGGTTGTCTATTCATGCACAGATCAATCAGAAGTGTCCTAAGAACTCACTTTATTATGAAGTTTACCCTGTAATATATATGGAATATTCCTCTAACACAGACTTCAGAAAGTGAAACAGTGCTGTAATTTCAGCAAGTATTACATGCACCTGGGGTGTCTTCCATCTTTAATAATACTTTCACCATCCAAAGCAACAAGTAATTCTGCAGCTATTGTTTTTCCAAGTTCTTCATACAATGAGGTGTACATTTCTCTCACAGAAATCAACTTTGTCATAAGGTCTTATATCAAAGTGTCCATTTAAATTTCTTCAAAGGGCTTCAGTGTTCATATTTTTAAGGATATTTCTTCACTGCATGAATTTTCATAACCATGGTTGCACTGGACTAGAAAGGGGCATGTTGGGGAATTGTGGCCTTTCTAGTCACTTTACAATCAGTGAAGATACTCAGTTTTGCTGCTAACTGAGCTTAGTATTCTACTTTGAGCTCATTGTCTCTGCCAGTACATTTTGCACCTATGCCCACTGTCTGAAGCTGTGGCATGACTGCAAAAGTAAAGACATCATCAAAAAGGTTTCAATGTCAACATCAGCCCGCTGTTGTGCATAACAGCATGTCATTACTTGGGGTGCTGCATCTGTGAAAAAATACATAATTATTTCAATAATGTGTTCTGTTTAAAACACCTGAAAAACTGATGTAAGTATGATGCCCATACTTACCATCTTCTGTCTGCTCCTGTGGTGCTACTGCTGATATCGATGAAATACCCTATAAGGAACAGTTCAAACTTATATGCAGACATTTACTATATAAAATTATACAATGACCCCCTATTAATATTCAAAAATGTGCATGCTGATTGGTCAGCGTGCACGTTGTAAATCAGAGTTATAGTAATGGAAAAAGGTCTGGTCACCCGGATTTTTCCATTACTATAACTTTTTTTTTTTACAGCAATAGAGAACGCAAGATCTCCATTGCTTCACACTGTCTCGCTATGTTAAACGAGTTTAACATAGCGAGACAGCTTTAAAAAAAGCAACGGAGATTCTCTGTTGCTTTTTTAAAGCTGTCTTGCTATGTTAAACTCCTTTAACATAGCAAGACAGTTTGTAAAAAGCAACGGAGATCTTGCTTTCTCCGTTGCTTTTTTCAAAACTGTCTAGCTATGTTAAATGGGTTTAACATAGCGAGACAGCTTTAAAAAAAAGCAACAGAGACTCCTTTGCTTTTTTTAAAGCTGTCTCGCTATGTTAAACCCATTTAACATAGTGAAACAGTTTGTAAAAAGCAATGGAGATCTTGCTTTCTCCATTGCTTTTGCCCACAGCTCTGATGTACTGCGTAAGCATATGCATGCGCAGTACATCAGAACTGCCGCAGAATACCAGACAGCTGCGGAAGGGCAGCAAGGAGGCATTATACAATGCCATTATTTAAGAAAAGTAATTATTTTTTTTCTTAAGTAATGTCATTGTATAATAGCAATAACCCACTTCTGGGTGTGGGTAATGCTGGATTTACCCACGGTTGGCTTTCTTTGGCCACTCGGGCTTCACCCTCATGACCAAACCACGCCAACCGTGGATAAATCCAGCATTACCCACACCCAGGCATGGGTTATTGCTATATTATACCTGCCATAATAATAATACAAACAGCAGGCAAAACCTACTCCACTACCTATATGTGAATAATGAAGGCAGACCAAAGAGTTGGAATCCATACAGTGTTAAATATTGAATGAACCCAGTGCCCTCATCCTTTGTGTCACAGTCATCCCTTAATAGGTAGATCAGGTACTATTTTCAGTCATTAAACATTGGACAGTGGAAGGTCCACAAGCTGTGACACTATGTGCAATTGCATTCTGTCTAGCTCTACTCCTTGCTCAGGACAAGGGATTATTATGCACTGTATCACAGTACAATTTCTTCCCCCTATAACTCGTATGTCACCCAGAATTTTATTACAAATCTTAGTTCACTCTGCCTGTTTTGCCCCCCCATGTCCAAACAGAGATGTTTCTATATAAAAAAAAATCAATGAGAATACAGTTCTCAGCAATGAAATTCTCTTTCCTGTGACTTGTTCCATGAAACTGTAACAAAATTTCTCTAGAAATAGAAAGTTATGCAGTTACTAGTGCAACTCCTCCCTACTGTTAAATGACTTTTAAACAATACTGCAGTATCAAGGAATACAGAAAAATAGTGATGTGGCCGACATCTCTCATGCTTCACAATTTCAGCTGTGTGTGAATTATTAATTGTTTTTTTAAAGGAAATATTTGCCTAGGAGAGGCATAAAATGTGTATATTGCACTGCAGACTTGTAAAGTGTGAGGGAGTAGTGGGAAAGCCTGCTACATTACATTAATGATGGCTTACTTGGTAAGATGCAATAAATTTGAGAGCACTTTGGTCTTGAGTACTGTCATTGTCAAGTACATTATTCCAAAAATGTAATATATTAAAAAAAGATTCCTTTACCCAGGACACTTCATAGCTAAGCAAGTGGTACATCATTTTCCCCTCACCAGGCAGGCTAAAGCTATTGATTTCACAATTAACATCAATGTTATGACCCTTCTCCATCTCTTCTGATCTTGACTGTACCTAAACTATTGTCTTTAATTGTAGCTTTCTATCAATGTTTGTATAAACATGGTAAACAAACAGCAACACACAAAATAGTGACACTCAGAAGGCTTCATCAATTTTACTTCAAGTTACAAACTTCTTATTCAAATGATGCTTGTCCACACAAAGTGTTATGGTTTACGTTAATATGCATCTGTAAAAGTTTACCAGTCATCATAGGTACTTTCATACATTGTGAATGAGCCACAGCAAGTGCATACACATGCACAGACATTGTTTATTTCTGATCTTTCAGGTACAAAGCCAGTGCATGTAGAGCTAGTCTGCTTTTAGGCACTGAGCGGGTATAAACACAGGGTGTAAACTGTCTGAGTTGCTGAATTTCATTGTTAACTTCACATTTAGACTGGAACTTGGCTTTAAAATTGCATTTCCTGTCAGATCTTTTTCTGCCTGGTGCAGGCATGATACTGGGCCAAGTTGGATCAGGCTGATGAGACTACATTCAAATTATTGCTATCTAGACCAAGTTGGGGGATACAGCCTTATCATGGATCCCCAGGAGTGGACAGCATTAGAGGAACCTGAAGACCTAAAAGGAAGACATCCTAACCAGCTTTTTTGTGAGTTGCAGAAGTTCAAGAGAACAGGAGAGAGTTTTATAATAAGTATGACTACTTCATTATGAATGCATTATTATTATGTAGCTTGCTCATTTTGGGGAGGGCTGATGGTTTCCCACTGGTCAAATTATTCCCATATAAACAGAGGCTGCCTGACAGCAAGGGCCATTACTGGGAGGGCATGGGCTTAGTGCTCTCAAGCTGGCAATAGTAGCTCATAGAATATATGTGTTTGAGTTCTTGCATGTCCAAGGATGGCAAAAGAGGTATCCACAGTGACACAGGTGCACACATCAGCCAACATAGGGGGGAGGAAGGGGCATAACAAAAATGCCCCCATGTCCCATGCCCTAAATGAGATAGCCTGCTAAGAAGAGGGGTGTTATGTACTTTCCCAGCCTGGGGACAGTTAGCGTCTGTCCTGATGCACAGATGCCCTGGATCTGCAGGAGTCTTCAGGCTGTTGGAGCCAGGATTCAACCCTCAGTAGCAGATGGATGTCAGGGCATAAGCAGAGGTACATGTTCCTTTATGGCAGTCTGGATGAAAGCCTTCTCTGGTCAGCTTTCACTCAGCATGGATATGGACCCCACCACATTGAGAATTAACAGGCTCAAGATCCATTAGAAAATGTTTTGATGGTCATCAGAGATGGAAAAAGCATATAAAAAAATATATAAAGTTATTTTTAATCACTCACTGTAGACTGAACCCCACCAAAAGAATAAACATTTTGTAAATATGTTTTTATCGAAGTTAAAGTACATATTGTGGTCAGTTAAAAAGAAGAAATACGTGCTTTAGATAGTAATACAAGTCTAATTAAGTTTCATCTGATTGTGCAGTCACTTTATAACAACACTTTTTATGTTGTAACATGGTAACACTCTAATATTACTATTCTGTATGAACTATAAATCATTGGCTTCACAGCTTTGCATTAAGTAAGCTCCTTCATTCGATCTTTGATCCACAGGCACTGGGAGCATAGGTTCTTTAGTAGTTCTCAAAGTTTTTAACATTGCTACTCTTTTTCTAGCCAGCAGTAATCTCTGATTAGTTTCTTCCCAAATATAAGAATGTAGTTCATCTTTTTCAGCACTGTTTTCGGCCTGAAGCATCAATTTCCTATGAAAAATATAATAATAAGTGAATTAGTTTATATGTTATATTAAACTGTATTACTTGGAGTGAAGAGCTACTGTTATGTGCAAATTAGAGTTCAAGCATACTGCTTACAAAGTTAAGAAATCTGACTTTAATGTGAGCAGTTTGTGGAATCTTAATAAATTTATTGAACTGTTTTCCATAGGTTTGATCGGGCATTATCAACTACAACAGAAAGAAGGATAAAACCTAGGCTATTACTCAGGTATCCCAAGTTCTAGTCTTCTAGTACTGACTCAGGAACCTGTTGGAGCTTGTATGAGGGAGATGGAGAATGTTGAGGCTTGAAACTTAAGCCTGCTTGCCTGTCTTCAAGAGGAAGGGAGTGGCCTGAACTTGGCACAAAATCTCAATGGTAAAATCCCCTGTGTAGACAGAGGATCACATGGAGTTCCTGTTTACAAGGGAGGCAGGGTCAGGTTATCAAGTCACATAGATGTATGATGCTGCATCACAAAAACCCTTCCATGCCAACCATTAGGATGCCAATAAGCTTGTACAGCTCAAGTAGGGCCTTAAAGATAAAGTGCAGTTGTATAAGTTGGACTTGCGATAACAGTAGATGCTCTACTTTGTCACTCTTACAGTAGTCTTTTAGCTATATGGGTTATATCCTGCCTAGGAATCAACAACCGGTTAGCTTCACAAACCTCTGGCTTCCTCCCACACCTTTATTCTAACTCCTGATTGTTCAGTCCATTGGAGGGAAATCAGCAGTCAGAATAAAGAAAGCTTCATGATTTTATTTCTTACAAAAAAAAAAAAAAAAGAAAAGAAAAAGCATAATAATCCTGAACCACTAAAAATATAACAGAAAATCAATAATATTATAATCCATCAACTAACCATGTACAAAAGAAGGGATAGCAGGTGGATATAGCTACCACAGTAGTGATGAATTAAACATGTACTGTTACAGTAATTGCAACTTTCACAGCTGTACTATGTTGACCATTCTCACTGCTGCAGTAGCCTTTTGACTATATGGGTTGACTACCTGTCCAACTTGGGATAAGGAAGGATAAGGATCCAGGAGCCTCTGGAGAATGATCCTAGCAAAGCCAGTCCTGGACCTGGAAAAGGAATCCAGTTTGCAATGCTTTGCAAAACTATGTACAAAGGACCAAGTTGCTGCCTCTAGAAGGCTTCTAGTGTCCACCCCTTTCCAAATACCATCATAAATGCAAAGGTTCAAGTTGAATGTGCCTTGATACTGCCTAAAGCTAATTTACTATGGTTGGTATAACAAACAGCAATACCAGAGGACAACCACCTAGAAATAATATATTTTGTCACAGGTTGTCCCTTCTTTGTCCAACCATATGAAATAATCAGCTAATCAGCTTTTTTAAGGATTTAGTTCTTTCAAGACAGTACCTGAGCTGTCTATGTATGTCCAGAATATGCAGAATCCTTTTTGGTTCTGAGACTCTGAGTAGAACACTGGGAGACTGATGGCTTGATTCTAGGTAAACTGAAAAACAACTCTGGGTATAAATGAGTGATTTTTTCTTAATAAGACCATGGGCAGGATTCACGAAGCCTCCGTGTAAGAGTTATAACTCATACACGGAGGCTGCAGTTAAACGGAGTGATGTCAGCATGCTCTGCATATTAATGAGAGCATGCTGAATCACACTGAAGGCCAACACGGTCCGTGTAAGACAGTAGGGGGCGTGTCCGTAGGCCGAGCCCTGTAAGCGGACACACCCCCAGAAGAGGAAAAGTACCCAAAGGAAACACCCACGACAGAGTCCACGGAAATGTGAATAAACAGAACACAACACATGCCCCCACAGACTATGAACATAAAATAAATATAAATGAACATGTTATAATTTTTTTTTAAACTGTAAAGATGTTTAACTGTGAGTGCGCTCGTTTGCGTGGGCTTGCCTGTAGCACAGCTACAGTTAGCAGTCAGTGGGAAAGCAGATAAGAACTAAATATGCAAAATAAACCAGGAAGCAATAGCGTAGCGGTAGAGATGCTGGCTGCAGAGCAGGCATTCATGGTTCGAGCCCCCACAGCACCAATTTTTTTGTAAAATAAGCAGGAAACAAGTCCCTGACAAATATGTAGACATAAAACCACAACTTATGTAAAATGCAATGAAATAGCCCATTTATATTGAAGAAATGTGAGGTAACAAAAGAATAAAAAATGCCAGATGTGCCCATAGATGAGCTACAGTTTAACAGGGTGAGTGCATGTGCCCGTAGATGAGCAGTGGTTTAACTGGTGCAAAATGAGTGCCCGTAGCTGAGCAGTGGTTTAACACGCTAAATCTATGTGCCCCTAACTGAGCTGAGCGTAATATGCGTGCCGATAGCCAAATGAGGCTTAAAGCAGTGTACCCCGTTTGTGCGGCGCTGCGCACCGTGCAAACAAGCTAACTGACGGGCAACGTTGAGCAAGCCGTATCAAAACTACCTTTACACAGACACACCCCTCAGCATGTCTAGACAGTCATGAAAAATAAAAAGCAGTGGCCAGGTTCGAACCCAGGATACTGTACACCATAGTCAAGGTACAGAACCACTAAGCCATGACAGCAGTACCTAGAAATGCAATAATAGCTAATATATAGGAATGAATACAAACTACAGCATGACAATGCAGGTTTACTGAAGTTGATACAATTCCAAAATGGCCAATCACAGATATGTGCGGGAAAAACGGACTATATAAGCCCCATAGGCGGGAATACACAGCATAAACGATTGTAGAACAGACCTGCAGGCAGAATGTCAGGAGTAGGTGAGGGTAGTCACTTTCGAGCACAGAGGTGGGGTGTTGAGGAGTCCAGGTACATGGCCTGGCTCCTAGTCCACAATCATGAGGCCCAACTCATGCAGGGCCAAGTCCTCTAGGGAGCATACAGGGCTGAGGCGTGGGACCAGTTGGCTCATGATCTCACCAGTGCCACAGGGATTCCAAGGACTGGTGAGCAGGTCCATCACCACCATGCGGACCTGAAGAGATGCAAGCAGGACCAACTGAACCTTTGGATCCAGGAGGCCCGGCAAACACCCAACGCCCCACTACTGAGTAAGTAACATTTAATTATGTATGTAAAAAATTAAACTAGCTGATATTATGGAGATGTGCATTCCAATATTACTTCATTTATATTACAGCTGCAGGTGTCCGTTCTGCCAACCGCAGAGCCTATGGCGATAGGCTGGTGCGGTTGCGCCACCAGGCAGGTCATTAATCCACTACCAGTAACTGTAAAGAAATATAAAAGTATGACAGTCAGCAAAAGAGTGCAGTGTAGTCAGTAAGGAATAAAATCTGCAAGTAACAGTGTGAAAGTGTATGCAAGCATTGCTTGATTACAAGAGTTCCCAGCCTGTAAGTGTAAACTAAACATGAAACTGTCCAACATATATTCTGAAATAAAAATGCCCTGCCTTTAAGAAAATAGTACACAACCTGCAGCAGGCTGAAAAGTATAGCTGCAGAAGATGATGAAATCACATGTGTGAAATATATCCCTGTGGAAATACTGAAACATGACAGAAGTGAGACTGCTGGAAAGGATTGTAATAACTACTGCTAAAACATGTCAATAAAGCCTAGAAGTACCATCCAGAATAGTAAAATGAAAGCAAGTGAGAGAGTGTGAGAAAGTGTCATGAATCCAGCAATACAGTAGTAATAACCCCTGAATAAAGTATACTGCAGTCAAGACAGAAAGAAATGCATGTGAGACTCAAAACCAAACAGCGAAATCTGTTCAAAGTGTTGCTGCATGTGGAATGTATATCCCAAAACTGGATATGTTGCTCTCAGTCTGAAATACGCAGATAGGATGATTGTCTGATATACCAAACATCCACACTTGTCTACAGCTATATAAAGCAAAAGTAGCAAGATGATGTAGCTGAACAAAGCTAGATATGAATGTGTATGAAGAACACTAAAATGTATATTGATGTTGCAGTAACAGTCCTATCAGCAAGGTGAAATAGTTATCATATAGGACACTGTAGTTAGAACAGTAGTGTGTATATAACTGTAGCTATTAGAAATGTACAGCATATGTATTGTTATTCGAAGGTGTTAATATTACTTTCTTTACCCCACCCTATAACCACATATAACCCATTCCACGTGAAAATGGTATGTGCATTCACAATTAACACCCCTGGACGTTTGTCCTGTTGGGTCATATATATTTGCATGTCCGTTGATGCATCTGCCCTGTTCATACATCCACACCTGATGGCCTGTTGCCATCAATTAACCCTGCATGTTGTTGGACTGTGTATTTCTGTTCAAATTATGCATGTGTTATGCACGCTGTTCAATGGTGTGAATATCCGGGTGTTTGGTTAATGGGAATACTAATGCATGCTGTTACAACTAATTGTGAATGGTATTATATGTCACTAACCCAAACTGTCATGACATAATGCAAAACATAGTACAACAGGGAAGGCGGGTTCCAGCGGACCCACCTCTCCCACCTCAGCTGGCGAGTGCACCTGGCACTAGTGCTGAGTCCGGACCCTCCTCCGGTGGCCCTGTGCCACCTGCGGGTGGAAGCGCTGCAGGGGATGGGGCCCTCCCGCCTCTGCAAGTGTGGCCGGAGGAGATCCACCACTCACCCTCCGTAGCGTCCGTACTGTGGTGCGTAGGGAGATTCGGGACTCTGTCCTTGAGCCCCTACACCAGCTCGAGGCACGGGTGGCGCAACTAACGGGCATGCCTGTTGCCCACCTACACAGCCCCCAGCACAGCCCCATCCTGGGCAGTGAAGGAACAGTGGCAACTGCCTATGGGTGGGGATATCAGTTCCACTGTTGCCATCTGTGGGCTCATGGGCTCTGGATATCCAAACCTCCGTCCCCGTCAATTGTGTAACCACCCACACACATGTCATACACTGCCCCTGTATGCATCTTGTTTGTCTTGTCTGTTTACCTACCCAACCTACCTCCCCAGCTGAACCGACTTCCTTCACCTGACATACCACTCTTACCTGAAAAAAAAAAAAAAAAAGGGCACTCTGTACCCACAAAAAAATTATGCCCCATACATAGCTGCCCATTCCACACACATGTCCGCTGGACATGGAACCTATCAATTACAATTGGCTGTACAACAAGTATTATTGTTGTCCTGACACCTCTTTCAGGGGTGGAAGGTTTCAAATGTCACACCAAATTACATACATATGCACAGCTGTTGCTGATGAAGAAATGGGCAGCTATGGGCCTTACCTACATCCCTCCTGCACATCCCAAGCTTGTTTCCCTACTGTCTTACCCTCTTTGTGACCCCTTTTTCACCACTTTCCTGTCTCCCCATTTTCTTTTCTTTCAAAGAAAATAGTGCGGGTGTGCGCGGAGCTAACCGCCAGTGCGCATGCGTGAGCTCTGCGCAAACCAGCGCTAGCCCGGTTACAACTGCTTAAAAGTGCCTTAGTCACTGTGATTGACAGGTCCTGTACTCAGTTCAAAAGAAAAATAAACTCCCACTGTCAGTCCCGAACCCAGGACCTTGGAAACACTAGTCTGTACAACCTACCACTAAGCCATGACTCTTATACAAAACATTGTGCTAAAATAAGTATAATCTGTAAAAGTAGGGATGAATGTAAAGGGAATATAGGATGTGTAGTAGACAAAGCAAGTCATTTAAAATAAATGTCAAAACTACTGGATTTCCATAATATTAGTGTGTGAAAAGAAACAGCCATGCTAGTTGGCAGCCTGTAGATAATAAGGTCAGTTAAAGTACATAGATATATGTATGCATATGTACATATATATATATATATATATATATATATATATATATATATATATATATATAGTTGTAGGAGTCAATGTGCATACACACTTGCTACAGGGAACATGAAAGAGGAATGGAGAATTGTGAATATGCAACACAGCCTGAAGCATGAGAGAGATACTAACCTTTACAGTCACAGAACACTGTCCACAGCATACCAGCATGGTCCCCACCCTCACAATCTGAAAGGGCAATGCCTATCACACATACCCTTTTATAGCACTGACCTGAAATCACAGTGAGAACTGCAATCAGTACACAACTGGCTGTATGCAATTAGCAAATGCTGGCTTACAATTGGTGCAGAGGCCGTCACATGGACCTATGCAGATACCTACAAAAGCATCCAGTGCTAACACTCCCCACATGCAATACATTCATTGCATTGTCTGTAAGCAGACAGAGGGAGAGCGAGAAGTGAGTGAGAGAGAGAGAGAGAGAGCAAAAAAAAAAAAAACACCAGACACTGTGACTCTCTGTAACCTGAAGCTGTCAGCACTGACAGTAGCAGCAGCAAGCAGAAGCTGTGGTAACGCAACCAGCTGCAACAAACAGAGGTAATGCAAAGTAGCAGGTTAATAGTGTGCATACTGTGAACCCTCCAAATGTGTCATAGGTCTGTATCCATAGGTATGTCCATGTGATATGTTGTGTGTACGTAGTTCCAACAAAAGGGGATGACCATACATCACATGTCAAGCAGTCATAGGCCAGGATCCTGGCAGCATGTGTCTGTGTGTTGGCCCAGCAATGGCTGTAGTGACTGCTTTGAAATGTCAGCCAGGCTCAAAAGTCAGGATCAGCCCATCCCAAAGGCACACTGGCTGGGAACAAGTGTCTGCAGGTACCTGATGTCACTGCATATGCATCCCATACTGCATAATCCCATACCGTAGCAGACCATGCCCATTATGCATATGATGTGGTAATTCCCAGGGTCAGTCGAGGTGCCCCCTTAGTGTTGTGGGACCACTGTTGCTGTATGCCACTGTCCAGGTACATATCCTGTAGCATGGCCAAGATAAACTATCAGTGTTACATGCAGTGGTATGTCCTCTCAGAGTGCTGGTAGCACACATCCAGGGGGACCACAAGGTCACAGTGATGCTGTGTGTTCTCCTCTGCTGAGGGCGGCCCTCACCTAGACATGTGCGATGATAGGGAGGTTACATCCAGCTGGGATAAATATCTCAAAGGTGGGGGAGAAGGAGGGGGGATATGTGCACCGAACATGTCTGCAGGATTGTTGCCAATATGCGTGTGTTTGGTGAATGTTAAGTAGGTGTGGATTAACACAGAGCATATCTGAGGCATGTGGTCCATATGTGTAACATAACTGAAGAAGGCCTTGTGGTCATCCATAGTGCTTGTGTCCATTTCCCTCCCAGAGTAGGCTGTGGCTGTTGTTATGACGGACTGTAGCGTGGTACCAGTGCTGACCACAGATGCCTACCCTTAATGTGAATGTGCTCTGGCCTGCAGATGCCTCCTGCTATTGTTATACAATCTGCCTCTGTCCGGTGACAGGATGCCTAACCTTTGTGCATAGGGTCTGGGTTAGACATGTGTGTACAAGTGTCATGCAATCCGCAGCATGTCCGTGGTAAGCATTTGCAAAGGGGTCAGCAGTGTGGCTTGTGGCTTCCACTGGCCCAGTGTGCTGCATGGATACCATCCCACTCCCAGCATGTGAATAACTGTCTAACCACATACATATCAAAGTAGTCTACTGTGCTGGTGGTGGTGGTGGGATATGTATATCCAGGCCGAGTAACATCTGTTCACATCACAGTAGTGGACGGTGTCCCACATACAGTACCTTGGGATGAACCCCCAGAGTGAGGTTGTGCATTGCACCTGTCAGTGTGTGCTGACCGATGGGGCATGCTACTACATTGTGTGGAATGTGGCAGGTATTGTTGCACAGGTGTTGGCTGAGCACTGATATCTGGCCATGTACCTGTGTATCCACCATGACACACACACATGCAACATATGGGAGTAGTAGTATATCACTACACATGAGTATCATGTATAGTATGTGTGCCATATATTGCTGACATGGTCTGCTGATATCCTGTCTGTGTTCTCTTCCAGGGAGATGGTGCGACAGCGTAACCCGCCTACTCTGTGGCGGAAGATGAGGAGATCCACCAGAGCCTGGTGCGGGAGTATGACATCCTGTTTTCCTGCACCAGTCAGAATCAGCAGGAGAGGGCCGCACTGTGGCAAGACCTTGTCCGTAGGGTAAATGATATTGGCATGCATAACAGGACATATGAGCAGGTACGACATCACTGCAGTGATTTAATCCGAAGTGTCCGGCAGCGTGCATCAGATATCCACAGGCAACAGGTCACCACAGGAGGTGGGGTGGCCACACATCCCCCCCTCACCAGACTGGAGGGGCTACTCCTAAGTGTTGTGGCTCCAGCCCCGGAACACCAACAGCAGTACACCTGCATTATGATGGAGGCTGGTTCCACACAGCAGCACGACATGGAGCGTGCAGGTAATATGCCATATGTACACCTGACTGTTCTGCACACTGTATCATATGCAATATCAATGGGACAGATGTGCCCACTGACATTAATCTCATCATTTCTGCAGGTCCCTCCAGGGTTACAGAGAGACAGGCCATCCATGCTGGTGAGTGTGTTTAACATAACCTATAATAGTCCTGATAATGCTAGTAACAGTAGTGTAACTCAGTAGTGCTCTGTGTGTATACTGCAGGGTGTGCAGGTGTGCCTGTGTCCACGTGTGCATGTGTGCATGTGTGCATGTGTGCCTGTGTCCACGTGTGCATGTGTGCATGTGTGCATCTGTGCATGTGTGCATGTGTACACGTGACCATGTGTGCATGTGAACACATGTGCATGTGTGCATCTGTCCATGTGTGCATGTGTCCACGTGTGCATGTGTGCATGTGTCCACGTGTGCATGTGTGCATGTGTGCCTGTGTGCATGTGTGCATGTGTGCCTGTGTGCATGTGTCCATGTGTGCATGTGTGTATAAGTGCATCACTGGTAACAATGTCTGGAGACTGTAAACTGTGTTTCCTGTCTTCATCCCACAGGTTCTGGGGCTGCTCTGGTGACCTGCAGCAGGGAACCTGAATCCTGTGCCATGGCTACTGGTAATGATGATATATGTGTAATGGTACAGGAAGGTGTGTCAGGGTCTGCCATTGGTCAGCCAATTGACAGTACACAGCTGTCAACCCCATCATTGCGCACAGTCATCCTGCCTATACATCCTTTGTCACCATTGTCCCTAGGTGATGGACAGGATACAGCGGGCATAGACCAGGGTAATGTGGTACCTGTGGCACATGCGTCCCCACACAGCAGCCATGGGCAGGGTCCTCCGATGGTACCACACAGACAGTTGCCCATGGGTTCTCGTGGGAGCATCCGTGGGCGTACTGCCTCTGGCCGACGTGCCCAAAGAGGTCTGTCAATCTCAGCTATGTTTCGGACTGTCATGCAGGCTCAGTCACGTATGGAAAGGTACACCAGACAGGGTCTGAGGGAGCTCAGAGCATGTCGCACAGCCATGACAGACAGTATGCGTGACATTGCGGATGCTATCCGTAACTTCACCGATGTCATAGACAGACGTTGTGGGGACATATTACAGCAGTTCCACAACCAGATGTCCATGAGCCAGAGCAATGGTGGGCGTCTGCGGCGTCGACGTGGCTGTATGCCGGCAGCGGCAGCAGCTGGCAGTCGGCGCGGATGGCAACAGGCTCACGCACACCCCCATAGTGCCAGCAGCAGCCCCAGCAATGCTGGGTCTGTGCTGTCATCGGAATGCCCCAGGAGACCACGTGCACATGGCTCTGGACAGTCCCAACAGGGACATGTGTCCAGTCAACACACCCCCGCTTCTGATGACAGTACCCTGTCCGGCTTTGTACTGGATATGGTCCGTAGCACCCCTGCCAGGCACAGGTACCGTGTCCGTGCACACAGACACTGATCTGTATGGCCTGCCAGGTGCAGTCTGTGGCTGTCCACAAACCCCTGTATATGGCAGCCATGAGGTGGAACTGTGTGCGTGTATACACACATGCGAAATGTTAACACTTAGGGAAACCACATACACGCACACACTGCACCAACACTGCCCCACCCTGTACTGCTGCCCCTCACCAACACACATACACACACATGTCAATTGGTGGTATCAGTGGCTGACTCAGGCATACCTAATCCACACCCTGTGCATATGATGACACTGTGCCACCTCCTGCAATCTCCAACATCATTGTGGGAACAGGTAAACACGTTGCTGATGCACAGGGTGACTACATAGACGTGTATTAGTAGTATCATGTTGGTAACAGTACAGTGTGCTGCTATGACTGTGTGTGTACCCCAACATGCCTGCTGTAGTAACTGTATGAATGTCCTGAATTGTTATCTGCACCCATAGTACATACCAAAGTATAACAGCTGCACATAATTGCATGCCGGTGGTAAGGTTGTCAACAGATAGCCGCATACATGGGTAGCACAGGGGGAAAGCTAACGCAAGTAGTGATATGCAATGGTGAACATGTAGAGTAATGGTGTCAAGATGCCCACAACGACTATGCCATGTGTATGTTCACGCATCTAGATATGTGTGCAGTACCAATGTTGTCCTGATCACAAATAAGTATGACATAATATCGGTTCTACCATGGGCATCTGTGCTGTGTATTCCTGGGTACATGTTGATAGTGCCTACATATTTGCATTGTTACTTACTGTTATTGTTACCCCTTCTTTGTTGTATAATGCAGTACTTCCAGCCCTGTGTACTGTAGCTTTGTTTGCATGCATGTTCGCCTGGGGTCCCCTGGAACACTGCTTACACCTGCAATGCAGAGTTACAGTGCTTCTGTAGACTGCTAGTGACATCTGCATAGCGTACCATATGTATGTCAACCTTACACATGACAGAACGTCACTGTCTGTCCTGTACGCATGTATGTTGCCTGTGACACATTGCACACATCTTACCTGGCATTTACCCACGTGTGCAGTCATATATGTCAGTGCTATGAAACAGAGGCAGTCCACCCACACATACACACCTTCAGTATGTTGTTCCCCATTGGCCCTATGTGTTGGTACTCACCATGGCAATCACACTACTAGGGTGGCATGTGCAAAGGTAACCTGTGAATCGCCTCTATGGTCCAGTCGTGGTTTATGTGAGTCATGTGTCATTGTCACAGCTGCCACATGTATGCAGTCAGCCATCACCCTTGGCCAGGAATGTACAACACATGTGTGGGATGCCACCACACAGCCAATCTGGGGACTGGTCTCTCTGAACCCAGTAATGCCATACCCTGTCAGGTGGCATGTCATATATACTACGTCCAGGACAAACGTCAAACCCAATCTCTGCTGCTACTATTGATAATACCCTGAAGATGTTCCTGACAGCTTTGACCAGTCCTTTACTGAGACATTGCAGGCCCTAGCTAGCCATCTACCTCCTAGCTCCCCTGGTCCTGAAAGCAGCACCCCTAGAAAACTACTTGCGTCCAGCTGCCAACCAATCACCACTTCACTTCTCCGTACCTTGGTTGTAACAGTGAAACCCACTACACTGTCTGCTGATCAACTCCCTGCCGAGTACCTATCAAAACCAGATGATGCTATTGCTTACCCCGTCTCAAAGGTAATCAAAGGTACTATGTTAGAATCTAACTTTCCCACCATCTGGAAAATGTCATATGTAATCCCACTTCACACAGGAGGCAGCTCTACTGAAGTCTCCACTTATAGGCCAATAGCTATACTCTCTCCACTTGCAGAGATTATGGAGACTTTCGTCATAGACAAGTCATGCACCACTTAATCCAAACTTGCATTATGGCAGACACTCAGCATGGCTTACATCCTCATCACAGCACTACCAGGCCTCCTAGCCTTTACTAACACCATAAGCCATACTTGCAACATTAATTATATATCCACAGCCCTCTTTTGGATAACTCAAAGGCATACGATATGGTTGATCACCAACTTGGACTCCACACCCTGCACAGACTGTCTAGATACTGGAGCCTTCCAATGGTGTCAATCCTACCTGCATAGTCAACAGCAGGCCGGCCTCTGGCAGAACAAACCCTCTAACCTTCTACCTAACACCCTCAGAGTACCACAAGGCTCTATCCTAGGGCCCTTGCTGTCCTCCATCATCATTAACGACCATTATACTGTCATCCCAAAAGTCAGCTGTATCCAATATGCTGTATACTCTACTCTGATCTGCTCAGCCACATCTCCAGTAGAGTTATGGTCAGCTACCCAGACCACCTTTAATACAATAGCAAACTGGCTTTCTGAACATCGTCTGATCCTAAATCCCAATCAAACTAAACTGCTGTTATTCCACCAACACGTAGGTCTACCACGTTCACCGTTACCATAACATGAACTGATGGCACAATAATCTCCCCTGACCCATCTCTGAAACTATTAGGTGTCATCATAGACAATAATCTCATATGTGACATACATGTTAACCAGATTAGCAAAGCCATCAATAGAAAGCTAGGGTCACTTTACAGAATTAAAGCCTTCTTAGCCCCTCCAGCTAAAGGTGCCATAGCTCGCTCACACCCTGTTTCAGCCCTTCTGTATGCATCCCCTCTACTCTCACATATGAACAAGACTGTCCTTAACAAGCACTCGATTTGCTACACCCACATTGCCAGGTTTGCCACTGGCCCGCCTTTTAGGACACATCATTGCATCAATCTAAATCAGCTTGGTTGGCTTGCAATACCCAGCCTAATACAATATAACCAACTGATTATGGCCTATAAAATCCTCTATAATCCAGACAATACTCCTGCACTTAAATTATAATCACCCCCTATAACAATCCTAGACCGCTTTGATCCTCTAACAATGTACTACTTCAAACTAGCGAGTTTAATAACACAGCTGGTGATTCTCTCTTTGCAAACCCTGTAAGTAGATCCTGGAACTCACTTCCAGCTGATATTACACTAATGTCCACCTTAGGTCATTTAACAGTAGACTCAAACAACATTTGTCACGTAACTGGCTATGTCAATGTATCAAGCCTGGCTAACTCGAATGTGTAACCTCTGTGAACCACTGTACTGTGTAATTTCAATTTAATCCTGGCTTGTGCTCAGGTCTAACATTAACCTGTGGAACATGTTTGACTTGCTTACTTATGTAATCTCTGTAAATAATCTGTTTGTACTATGTAATGCTAGTATTCTGTAATGCTGTATCTGCTACCCTTGTAGCTTGTCTCCACGGGCCTCCCCTGGAAATGGACATGCATCCAGTTGGGCTATCCCAGTCAACAAATGTAGGATAAATAAATAAATCAATACAAGATATTACAGTGACGACAATACCAGTCAGACATTGACACACACTGACCGCATGCTGAACACACTGTGGTATACGTGGGGACTCAGACTAGCAGCCTGCCTGGGCATCACACACCTCCGCAGCTGGCACACAGGCATATGTTCCATCGGAACAGAGCACATGCCACACATGGCACGCACATCCCCTGTGCCACACACCCACAGCCTGTAGGGCTACACAACACACCTGCTACAGACGTGTCAGGTACCTGTCATGTGTGCTGCACTGGGGTCCCGCTCAACAGGCTGTATCTGGTGAAGGTCACAGTGATATGACTCAGGGGCACTATGGTCCACCACAGCACACATGCATACAGGTCAGACAGAGGCATGGACAGATATGACTCACTCATTGACCATGCCAGTGTGGCTGCCTGGGACATACCTCCCTGGACTACATGATAGGGAACATAGAATGGATCTCTCAGCATGTGGCACAGGCCAGTATGAGCCTGATGTTGGTTGCCAACATACCCTCCCCAGGTATTCTACCACTATATGTGGGAAGGCTGTTGTATGTCTACATTATGCTCAGTCTCCACTGTCATTCATAGGGTATCCACTGGCTGTCAACGTGTGCTTACATGCTAGGGAAGCCACATTGATGTTCACGGGTCATCTTGCACGTGACACATGGCCCGATGTATACTGGCAAGGCTCCTTGGTACACACATACTGCCTTATGCTGCAGGACATGGTTTACATAGCGACCTCCGTGGGTATCACACAGGTTAGGACACTAACAGTGCTGCTACACAACAACAGCAGTGTATACCGGAGGATGCATGCACCAGACACTGCCCTCAGCACGGTGAACTGCAATGCCTGTGCAGTACCGGATGCATGATTCATGGCTCACAGGTGTTACCCATCACTGACAGGTTATGCCCCATACCATGCCTGTCGTCCCCTACACATGTAACACACATGGATAGGGGGGTGGTATCCCAAGTTAACACAGATACACACACCTCCAGGTTGTTGGCACAGCACAAACCATCAGCGCCTACTCATGTGCAGCTGACAGTGTGTCGGACTGCCATCTGGTTCATAGCATGGCACACACAACCCTCACATACACAGGAAGATCACCTATCCTCCATAACAACACCGGCAATATGACAGTCCCATGAACTGTGTTTATAAGGCCATACTGCATCCAGCCGAACATTGTGTGTGAGCATTACTGTAGCTACAACACTCTAATTGAAGAGTTCACAGCATGTGGTCACCGAATTGCAGTGGAATGACATGTTACCACTACCACAACAGGTGGGAACATGCAGCACCTGTACATTGACTACATGTACACTATATGGCCCAGACCAGATGTGTATCCCCTGCTGTAGGTCTTTCACCATAGACACCCACACTGTATAGGGACATACCACGTGCGGACCCTGCACAGTAAGACACAGTCATATTGGTATACATTGCTAATACCATTTATCCACACAAAGCATGTGTCAGACATGGTAACTACTGCAGGTCACAGATATTTATGTGTATGTGTCACACACATGCATCATGTGTGCAATGCCATTGCTGGGTTAGGCAATGGCATGCATTGTTATGTACAAACACCCGCACAAGGTCATACTGTGTGACACAACCACACGTGACAGTTGTGGGTTACCAAAACATGCCTATCTGTACACTGACGATGGTAATAGACACAGTAGCAGAGCACACTATTGGCATTACTAGCCAACTAGCCCTGTTTGGCTGTGCTGATAGTGTGGTGACATCCCCTGTGTTTACTGGTGGAGTATGCAGCATCTGGTGTATTGTAGTATTTGCCAAAAGGATCTGTTCCCTCACACTTGCATTTACACACACCCTACTACCCCCACACACATGCACACTTGCCATTTGCAGGATTCATTCCCCTACCTAAGTCATGACACGTGAGAGGGACGCATTAGCAAAGCGCACTGTTCGGTTTACTAGATAGTTCCTCGTCTCTGGCTATACTTATAGGGTGCTGACAACATCAGTACTTTGAAAGGGTAATGTGCATCAGGTAGTGTGATCACCTGATTGCCAAAACTAACATGTTTTTCATACGGAAATGCACACACACACACACATGTCATTTACAGGTTTCAAACTCCTACCTAATTACATTACGATACGCAGGGGAAATGCATTAGCAGAGCGCGCTATTCGCATTACTGGGAGGCTTCCCTTCTCCTGCTGTACTTATAGGGTGCTGACATCATCTGTGTTTACAAAGGGGCGTGTGCATCCTGTAGTGTGTTCTCCCAGTTGCCAAAAGGAACATTTCCCTCATACATATCTGCACACATACAATAACTCCCCCCATCCAAACCCACACACTTGGCATTTGCAGGATTCAAACCACTACCTAACTATGTTATGACACTTGAGACGGATGCATTAGCAGAGCGCGCTATTCGCATTACTGAGAGGCTTCCCTTCTCCTGCTGTACTTATAGGGTGCTGACATCATCTGTGTTTAGAAAGGGGTGTGTGCATCCTGTAGTGTGTTCTCCCAGTTGCCAAAAGGAACATTTCCCTCATACATATCTGCACACACACAATAACCCCCCCCATCCAAACACACACACTTGGCATTTGCAGGATTCAAACCACTACCTAACTATGTTATGAGACGTGAGACGGATGCATTAGTAGAGCGCGCTATTCGCATTACTGGGAGGCTTCCCTTCCCTGCTGTACTTATAGGGTGCTGACATCATCTGTGTTTAGAAAGGGACGTGTGCATCCTGTAGTGTGTTCTGCCAGTTGCCAAAAGGAACATTTCCCTCATACATATCTGCACACACACAATAACCCCCCCCCCATCCAAACACACACACTTGGCATTTGCAGGATTCAAACCACTACCTAACTATGTTATGACACGTGAGACGGATGCATTAGCAGAGCGCGCTATTCGCATTACTGGGAGGCTTCCCTTCTCCTGCTGTACTTATAGGGTGCTGACATCATCTGTGTTTAGAAAGGGGGGTGTGCATCCTGTAGTGTGGTCTCCCAGTTGCCAAAAGGAACATTTCCCTCTCACAGCCTTTCACACACACAAACCCCACTCACTCACACACATACTGAGCATTTGCAGGATTCGAACCAATACCTAACTATATTATGACACTTGAGGGCTTAATGATTAGCAGAGCGCACTATCCGAATTACTGGGCATCTGTTCTGCACCTGTAGTATTTCTAGGGTGCTGACATCTTCATTTCCACAGAGGTTTGTAGATGTCGTACTACCTGTCAGGTGGGGGATAGCATGTATATGCATTTGCAGCCACCTACATCAGGGTCAGATGTGCACATCGCACTGGCAGGTTATGTTCTATACCATGCTTTGGGACCACAGGACCTGTAACACACAACACAACCAGTCCAGCACACCACACCCACATCCAGGACACACACTTAGCTTCCCTGGGAACAGTGCCAGGATATGCAGGTATTCACATACACCATTCCAGTTGTTAACATCAGGTACAGGCATATTGTGTGTGAGAACTACTCAGGCCTCTACCACTTTACCCTACCACCACTACAATTTGTGGGTCCATGTGCTATGGCAGAACCACACACCACAGCCACATGGGTTAATACATATTGCACCTGTCCATCTGCAACGTGGGTACTCACTGTTCCACACCAGAGGTAGACCACCATTGTTGATACCTGCCCATGTCCACCTTTCCCTGGACATCCATATCTCATCTCCACCCCCAGGCAAGGTTGTCACTGCACACAAACTGTGTTTATCACAAGCAGACTCTACACTTGTGTAGACTGGGGTGGATGACTTCAGAGGACCCATGCTGGAGGACTATACTGGCCACTCAGCATAATCCTTGACACTTGCATCCTATGAGCATGTGTACAGTTTGCATTGGTCATGCTATCCCACATATACCCATGACTGCTCCACAACAAGACACCTGTCAGCTGTACACTGGCCATATATGCGCCATTCTACAGACAGAGCGACCTACTACATTGCAGAGCTGTAGCCCACAGAGGGAGGACATCTGTGGACGTTTCCAGCACGGCACTTCATTCACACATACTCATTACAACACAGTGTTGACAGTGGAATCGTCCAGAGAATGCAGGTAGGGCTCCCCTCAGTCTGTTATTGACGGACACCTACTGTCAGAGATCCTCAGCAACCCTCTCACAGCACACACTGGCAACATGGCTGTGGCTTAGCACATTCAATCCCTGAGACCTCCATGGTGCCCCTGCTTGACAGAGGCACAGCTCACTGGCCTCACATGTTGCCTTCTGTGACATACTGTACAGTGGCACGGTAGCCTACTATCCTGGGGATGCAGATGCCAAGCATACTCTGGCTGAGCTGCCATTCCCTGGGGCAAGAAGCCTAGTATTGACCTCTACACCCATATGTTCAATTGTCGGATGCACAATATTTGTAGTGCTGTTCTACTGTTTGCAGGTCTTTATTGCCATAGCATTCCCTGTTCCTATGACCAACTTGTGTATCTGTGGCAGATGTTTGCATATGACGGCGATCCACTATATCACTTATGTCTCTGTGGTCATTTACTGTGTGCACTGGGCTGATTGCTGTGTTGTGGTTGGTTCCTGGACTGACACGTACAAATACCAGATATGTGTGGCCAACTGCTACACAGAGATATGGCCTAAGTGTGTGAGCATGCCCAGTTCAGCCTTTCCATGTCATGTTGTCTGACATATGCCTCATTTATCAAAGTGTGCGAGCATGCCCAGTGTGAGCTTTCCATATGCTGTACTCTGAAGTCCAACACATATTTGGGTGTGTGTGACCTTCATCATTATCACACATTTATGATTGTGTGCTGGGTGTCATGTTGTGTACTAACTGGCCAACTGCTTCATGTCTGCCACAACAGGGATTATACTGTCCCTGCAGGAATTGCATGTGATACTTTGCAGACAGTTCTCAACATACTTTCATAATGACCTAACACTGTAGTACCGTATAGTGTACTGGTTCGGTATTTCACTGTAGTGGACAGTATCCTGGGCTTTAGTCCTATCACTGCTTGACATCTTCATAGTGAGCACGACAGACTGTGTAGGGGCCAGTTGTGCACATATGACCATGTTGCAATATGTTCAGATATGGACTACCTACACCAGGCTCGTCCAACATTGCTAGTGTATTCCACAACATGGGTGGGCATTTGCAAACACTAGCGATGTTCTGTAGGCCATTGCTGATGGTAGTCACATGGTGTGTTTGTCCTTTGACACACATTGTAACTGGGGTTTGCCATTACATATGTCATGGTTGGTATACTGTGCCTCTGTCTACCTCTGACATAACAGTGATACCCAGGGTAGCCTACCATCTCCCATACACTCATCAGGATGCCTCTTGAGGGGTGTCGATATGTGGCACTCTGGCTGCCCTGTATCAGGAGTTTACTGCAGTGTGGGGGTGCCTTCTGTGTTATGGATCATTCTGTACAGCTTGTCCTATGTATGTCAGTGCTGGGGTTCAGGTCTCTTATGTGCATAGCTCACTGCCATTCAGATTGTACAAGGTGCAACATGTTCATTCATTCCAGGTTGGACATGGCATCATACATCAGGCACAGCTTTACTGTAGCCGGGAAGGATGGACGTGTGTGGGGCTGCAGTTTGTTTACTCAGGCAACACATGGCATCTGTTCAGGCTCTTTGCTACCCCTGGTGGGGTACTGTTGTGGACTTTACAGTCATTGGAGGTGTCTGCTGTGGTATATCCCACAAGGGCTATTGTAGTCAGTTGTGATGCTGATGGAGGATGGCTGCAGAGCCAGAGTGGTTTCCCCTTATCTACATCTGCCAGCCTTCATGTTTGGATGGGTATATGGTACATGTTTCTGCGAACACTACAGACACATGTTTGTCCAGTGCAGGTTATTTATCACCTTTTGTACCCAGGTCTCACATTACATGTTAGGTGCCTCATGGGTTAATACCTGCATGGTATTTTGTGGGCATTTACTGTATATCCACAGTGGTCGTCTATACACATTTCTGCAATTAGCTTGCTGACTTGGCTATGGCTATAGTTGTTTGTTTGTGGGTGGCCCTTTTGTGGGTTTCTTGTGTCAGCTGGGGGTCGGATACGGTGGGCTGTTTGTACTCCTCTGCATACATGCTCAGTCATAGTCCTTCCATGTTGGCCTATACCTATGGGACATGTATACAGAACAGGCGTGGGGGGGGGACAAGACCAGGCCTTGTGGGATGCCACTCATATCCGCTTTGTAGTCTGGCATGGATGCAGCATGTCTGACCATGTCAGTTCTGTCCTTGGTCTGCTTTGCAACCCCTCTACTGACATAGGGGTGTATATTTAAGCTGGTGAACATATCCATACTGAACACGTACAGTATGGTCTAGAAGCATGTGCACAGTCCAGCTACGCTGTGTGGACCACATAGCCCTCATCACTGACCTTAATGGCTGCTTCAAATGGGACAGACATGTTTAGGGGCCGGTTCTGCAGTTACAACAGCCACAGTGTGTCGGGTCCGGTATCAGTAGGTCCACATTAGCCTTCTGTCTGCGGTACATACTGATCCTTTCCATAGCTGTACAGAACAAGCTTGTCAGGATCCTGGGGTGTTAGTTTGGAGTATCCATTCAGGCAACCCCTTTGTTGTGATGGACCACTGTTGTTGTACACTGCTCTTTGGGTACATACCCTGTGGTAAGGCTGACATTGGCCAGTAGTGTGATTTTGCATTCCATTACTCTTGGGGTCCATGTTGGCCTCAGCACAGGACACCATCACATACCTTTGCTGCTGTGTGTTCTGCTTTGCAAATGATGGCTGTTACCTCAGCATTTGCAATGTCAGGGGACCATCTGCTGGGATAGGTATTTTGCACTTGGGGGGGGCTGTTTGCACTGCACCTGACAGGTTGTATGTTAGAAATATGTGTGTGTGTTTGGTATGTTGTTTGTAATATCTGTGTGATTCGGAGCATATCTGTGGATGCCCAACATGGTTCCTACCATCAGTTGGGTAAGCCTTGTGATTATCCTTAGTGTCCTGTACGTGTTGTATCTTCATAGGTTCATGGGTTCATAGTAGGCTAGACACCCTAGGCCATTGGTAAGCCTAGCTAGAGTGTGTGTGTCTTTCGCCACCCCTTGCTATGTTTAATTATGGCCATTTATGAGGTTCTTCACTGTGCCTCTGTCTGGTCGTGACATAGTGGGGACCCCAGTATACATGTCACGGTCATCCATCCACTTGGCAATATTCCTGTTGAGGGGTGTCAGTGAGGGGCTCTGCCTACCATGGATTGGGATCCTGTTTCTGGGTGTGGGGGGCCTATGGGTTATGTATCTGTCCCTCCAGCACATCTTATTTCATTATGTGTTGAGGTTGACATCTGTGACTCTCACAGCTCCAATGGCTTTGATTTCCTGTGGTGTAAAATGTCCATTACTCCTGTGTTGGACATGGCCTGGTACAACGGACATACAATGCCTCTGTGTAGGCAGTGTGTGGCTGCAGTCAGCTGGGGTGTCTACAGCCAGGCAGCATATGACATATATTCCGCACCCTTTATCCTGTTGGTGGGGTAACTATGAGGTCTTCCAAACCGCTGCAGGTGTCACGTATGGTACATCCCATATGAGTCATTGTACTAGATTGTGGGTCTGATAAGGGGACAGTACAGCACAGTGACCCCTGTTGATGTTGGTGTGAATCCTTTCATGATACGGTGTCCAGTATCAACAGTCTTCATAGCCACATTGGCATTGTGGCTGTCACATGACAGATTAATGTCGACCTGTGTCCCTAGGTCCCTGATGACTCCTTGCATACATAATGGTTTGACACCTATGTGGTACTTTGTGTACCTTGTCTGGTATTTGGTGGGACATCCATACTGTCCAGTGTCTTCGGATGTCTGGCTGGGGTTCTTGTGTGTGAGAGTGTGGTCTGTCGCATGCTACAGACTGTACAGCAGTTTTGACTACAGTTATGTGCACATGGGTGGTGTCCACTGCTTTGTGCATTGTCAGTTACCTGGCTATATGGGTGTCTGTGCTGCATATGGATACTCCCCCTCCTTTGATGTCTTGGTGCAGGTGTTGGAGCCATAGCACATGGTATGTGGTATAACCTAGTAGTGCTGGTGTGGTATCACTAGGCCTGCAGCAGGCTTCTGTCACTGGACAGACATCAATGTTCTCCATAATGGGAAGTGCCTCAGGGGCATGCATATTGCAGTTTACACATCTGGCATTGGGCAGCATTACCCTTATGTTTCCTACCACTTATGTTTTCTAGGGTGGTGGGTAGTCTTTTTGGCCTTGCCTACATACGGCTCTATGGAGGCGGCAAAGGCCTTATCCAGTATCCAGACGCCCAGGGTAACAGGTGCAAGCCATCCCTGGAACAGCAGCATGGCTTGTCATGCTTGACATCTCCAGCGGACACACATTACACCCTCTTGGACTGACAGCTGTAACTGTGCCAGCTGTTAAACATGAGCATTCTGTGTTTGTACTGTGGCATCATTCTTGGTGAGGGTTGGATGCTGCACACAGCCAGTGTCATCCCGCCCTGGGGTAGATACTCGGAGGGACCATACATGTCTCATTTGTTGGTGACCAGGGAGGTACATCTCAGGTAATTCACCCCAGCATGGACATTAAGTGCATCATATTCCTGCTTGCTTTGGGGTGACCTGCGTACTTGTGTTACGTGGAATTTTGTGGCTACCTACAAGCAGCTTACTCTACCCTTTCCCCTGTTCAGTCTGGTGAGTGGGACAGCTGTGTTTCTGCCTATACAGACACCTATTACGACTGTGACTGTTTGGCACACCAGCTTTGCGTACTATTCGTTGCATGTGCTATGTTTGAAGGTTGTGGTTGCTTGTGATCTACTTTGGAGGCGTCTGTTGGTGTGGTGTGTTTGTAATTGAGGCCTCCGGGCATATTTGTCTGTGTTTATGTGTTTGGTTTACAGTTGTGGTAGGTCTATGTGGGACTGGGTTCGTGGTGTATGTGGTTACCTTCTCCTCCTGACTAGTGTTGACAGTACTGGCTTGTTGGAGCTCCATCTCTGCTTTGGATACATGGATGCATCTATCACATATGTTTGTATTTATTCGGGGGTGTTGTGGTTGTCTGTGTACTTGGGACAGGCGTCACATTGCCTCTGGATTCATAGGTTATACTTGTTGTGGCTGGATTTAGTGGATTGTATGTGTGGACATATGTTGTTGCCATACTACTGGTCAGTGATTACTTCCCTTTTTATGTTTGCTCTATCATGTGGTATCTTCCGCATTCTCTTGCATGGTTTGGTAATGGCTGGAGCCCAGCATGCCAGATGTCTGCGTGTATGGCATTGTGTGTTGTTGTTATTTGTGATTGCATACTCCAAGCATTCCTGGCTGTGTTCATGGAATGCCTGTATAACATGTTCTGTGGTGTGTCCCATGTTCTGCACTTGCACAGGGCCTTTTCTGGATTCAACATCGGTTTTTTGGGCTGCAACCTATACTTTACACATGTTTTGCACTGTGGTATTCTGGCCAGGGACTGGGGTCGGGTAATTATTTCCAGTGTGCTTACTCTATGGTCTTGTCTTACCAGTGAGGGGTACACTTCTCATCTTGCCATCCAGTACACATGTTGCTGATTATCACATCCAGTATGCTTACCCCTCTTGTGGGGGTAGTACATTGTTCCTGGGCAGTTTGGTTTTTGGCATCTGGGTAACTTTCCCCTACTGTGTTGGTGCTAGTACGATGCTACCGGTGTTTGTCTGGGTATTTTCAGTCGAGCAATATAATGTGGTTTGGGGGGCTTGATATATTCATGTATTCCGACATAGGCCAGGTGATGTTCCTGGTATTAGGACAGTGGTCTGCAGCAGGCTATCTACTGCGAGGCAGTTTTAGCCATTGGTAGTTGACCATGGCTATTCCATGCTGCTTCTTGTTGTGGTACCAACATGGGGGTGTGGTTATCCTTGCCATTTCTTGCTAGTCACCCACCTTTTGTAGCTTGTTCCATGTTTTGCGGCTGTACAGCACAGTATGAAGTGTGACCTGGTAGTGCTAGGGTGCTGCTGTGAGCCTTGCCCAGTTCTCTATTACAGGACTGGTATCTACATTCTCCTTACTGTGTGCATTTACACTGCACACATCTTGCTGTTTGTACATCTGTCATGGGGTAGTGTTACATCTAGGTTCCTATCCCTTGTAGAACCTATGAGGTTGGGTGTGTGTTTTGCGACTTACCTATTCAGGGCATGTTGTGGGTACTGACAGCCTTTGCCAGTATCCATGGGGCATGGCATGCTAGGTGCATGCCACCCCTAGCAGGTGGTGCATCATGTCAGACTCCGCATATCTTCCCAGCCTGTGACACATTGGCTCCCCTTTGACTGACTGCATTACTTCAGCTGATTATTGTACTTGATCTTCTTGTCTACATAGTGTGGCATCATGCTTGGTGAGGGTGAGATGTTAGGCAGGGTCTTCATGTTTGCATATACTAGATGATGTTACATTGCTTGACACATGGCAATCATGCCTCAGGTGGTGCTGCAGGGCTGCCTCTGTCAGATGCACATACTACACTCCCTGTACATGTTTGAGAGCAGGTTGTGTCATGTTAGGCATCCCTGTCACTATATGAGTGAGTCAGAGAGGGGTATCATTCCCAGGGTTCCTACTGTGCCAGTGTATGTGCTATGCGTTGCCTCTTTGCCAAGGCCAGGGCATACTGGGCATGCCTCCTTCTGCCTACTGTGGCAGGCTCAGGTTGTTCCTCCTCCGAGTCATGCTCTGCCTGTGATGGCCTTGGCAATGGTGGGGGGCTGTTTGGCCCGGCCCTATGCTGGTCCTGCTGCAGCTGTTTTCTCAAGATCATATTATGTAGCATAGCACATACCATGACGATTTGGGTACATGCAAGGCTCCACCAGATGTGTCCAGACACTGGAACCGTGACTTGAGCAGCCCAAACACATGCTCTATCACATTACGTGTTTGTGCATGTGCCTCATTATGGCGTTCCTGTTCAGGTGTGTGTGCGTTTCTGATGGGTGTCATCAGCCATGGCTCCAGTGCATAATCTGCATCCCCCACTAGGTGTCCATGTGGGATGTCCCCATTGGCAAATGTCTGGTACAGCTGCGTCAGATGCCAGATGTGGGAATCGTGATAACTCCCAGGGCAGCCAGCACACACATTCATTATTATGCCCTGGGCATCACACACGACCTGGCAGTTGATGGAGGGGAAGCCCTTGCGGTTTATGTAGGCCCTACCCCGCTCACCTGCTGGTGCTTTGATGCGTATGTGCGTGCAGTCTATAGCACCCAGTACCTCAGGGTATTCCGCTATTTGCTGGAAGAGACGATATTGCTGGCCAATACCTCACGGGCATTGGGGAAATATACATGATCACCGACATGTGCTGACATGGCATCCAGGAACTGGTGTAGTACCCTGGAGGCTGATGCCTGTGATATCCCCATCATATCGCCAGTTGGTCTCTGGAAGGTACCTGTTGCTAGTATTCTTAGGCCAACACATACCTTGGTTTCCACTGGGATGGGTTCCCCTCTGTTGGTTCTGTGTGTGAGGCGTGGCCTGCACAGCTCAACAATCTGCTGCAGGAGCTCTCTGTCCACTCTATAGCGCTCTACTATCTCCAGCTCATGTAACCCGTGGTAGGTAACCCTGGGCCTGTACACTCTTCTCCGTCTCCTCACTGTGGGTTGTCTGGCACCATCTGCATTGTCACCACCCTCAGCAAGTCGCCTATGTCTCATTATGACAGCTATGGCAGCCCCTAGCATTTCTGCTCTGAGTTCAGCTTTTTCAGTTTTCACTTCTATTAGCTTACTCCTGTCTTGCAGTGTCTCTTAATGAAAACATCCTGCACTACTGTTTGCAGAGTTTTAAGTGCTGGGCTGGGCTACTATTCTGCCTGTGTAATTGCCTGCTTCTAATTATTTTCACCTGCTAGCTTCAGCAGTTATCCCTGCTAGCTTCCTATTAATTCTGTTGCTTCCTTTTTCCTTTCTGTTTCCTCAGGGGGGAGCAACTTGCATACTATCTGAAACACGCTCACAGTGGCTTACACGCACGCACACGTGCTTCCACGGTTAAGAATCTACTTATTCAGGTTTAAACGTGCGTACACCCACGCAAACACCGTTACACGTCTGCCAACAGCCTCCAACATACTCAGACTGCCTTACACGCGCACACACCCGCGCAAACAGTGTTAAACTTCTCCCAACATGCTCCCACATGCTCACACTGCCTTACACGTGCGCACACTGCCTTACTCGCGCTTCATTGCGTGCACACGTGCGCATGCACGGCCAGCAATAAACTTTGGTGTAGGTAACAGTGTACACCTTCCATTTCTTGTCTTTCCATGACTTATCTAGTGGCACACCTCTTTCCATGATCTGTGCCTGTCATCTGTCATGTTACACTGGCCTCCAATGAACTGCATTTCTTTCTACCATTCCCCCCTGTGATGTCACCTATCTCCTACTCTATTCCTCCCCCTTTTGTATCTCTTACACTACTCAGACCGTGCTCATTTGGTATGTGACTGTGAGATTCAGTATCCTAACCCTCATTTACATGAGATTGCCTACTAATGCTTAGTTACATGCCTTAGACTCAGCTTCCCCCCTTAGCAACCACTACACAGTGGCCATGTTGGTTTTGGTCTGCTGGTCCCTGCATTGTCATTCCATGTATTGCATGAAACCCACATTTGTGGGTTTATAACCTTCTTTTTTATGTTTTTATACAGCGCAGCCCATTTGCGCGGGGCTGCGCTGGGTTTAAACATCGGTGATTGCCGAAAAAAAAAACATATTTTTAATATTTTTGCATCGGGTTATCTTGCCAATGGCCACATATTTGGCCATTGGCATGCTGCCTGAATCATATGCAACCTTTTTTTGGAGCTGACATCGCTCCGTTGTGGATTTTGCAGAAATGTACTCAGTTGTCAACTGAGTACATTTCTACAGCTAAAACGTCTCTTACACGGACTGGTTTCTGCTTCGTGGATCGCTAATATACCTCATTTGCAAACCTTTCAGATGCAAGTGAAGTATTTAGCATGTCCATGCCCAGTCCGTGTAAGAGACGTTTTAGCTGGTCTCTTACACGGAGTTTAGGGCTGTTCCTGGATCGCGAGGCTTGCATGGAGTGTTGCATGTCTCTTACACTCCGTGCAAGCCTTCGTGAATCCTGAAGCATGTCTCTGTTGATGACCAGATAGTGTTCACGCACAAAGAAAGCTTGCAATTTAAATACACTTCATGTAGATGTCATAGCAGTGAGAAGTACAGTCTTCCATGTGATGAACCTTAAATCACCCGATGAACTGGTTCAAATGGAAACATGGTTAACTTTTCCAGCACAAAGTTAAGATTTTAAATCCCCTTCAGAAAATGTTTTACAAAAATCAGAGAGGAAAGGGGAGGAGCCACGAGCAGACATACAGAAAAAGCCACAGATGCACTTCAACAGAGGAGTAAGACAGGCCAGAGAAAAGTAGCTCACAAAAAATATGTAAGAACCAATGGTATATAACCCTGATGAGACCCTAGGCACTAGGAACTAGGAAATCTGTTCCACTTGCCAATATAACATTTTTCTAGTAGCATGTTTTCTTGCCTCCTTTGGGACCTGTTGCACATTGTTTTGAAAAAGGTGCCTAAAAGAAATCACAATTCAATCAATAGTTGCAGTTGTTTGAGACTGAGATGTATCCAAACTCCCTCTGTCTTGTATGAACAGGTCCAGTCTATGAGGAAGTTTATGGCAATTGTCCTTGGCCAGTTCTATAAAAAGGGAGAACTAATGTTGCCTGTGCCAAAAGGCTGTCATCACAGTGATCTTTGGAGAGTCCTTCTGCATCCTCATATTTACACTGGATATCAGTGAATAGGGTTGAAATGCACAAATAACATTCCTGACCATGGAAATGAAAATGCATCTGTTTTCAAAGCTTGCTTGTAAGGAGCCCTGGAGCAGAATTTGTTCAGTTGCCCATTTTGAAAGGAGATGAACAGATCTATTTGAGGTGTTCCCCACAGCTAGATCAACTCCTAGATCATTCAACTTCCATCTGTGAGGGTCTGTCCTGGTCCCGCTTAGCTTGTTGGCCACTACATTTCCCTCTGTCCGAATGTAAAATGCTTGGAGAGTTAAATAATATTATTTAGCTACCTCCTGAACCATCATAACAAGCTAGCACAGAGGGTACTACCCGATGGCCCCCTCGATAAGTATAAGCAGGTGCTTAGGGGATGAAATATTTACAGGTAGGGGCCTGACAGATGAGCCATTTAGAGGCTGCCTGTGTCCATTGGAGAGACAGATGCCAAACAAGGAATGAATTTCCTGTTCTCCATCCAACTGTCCAAGTTAGACTTGAACTGGTTTAGGAAGGAACTCTGCTTCACATGAATGGGGAGCCTGTTTCAGAGAAGGGGTAGTCTCTCGGATACATACCTGTCCCTCCAGCAGGTCCTATTTATATCACAGGCAAAGTTTAAGTCTTTGGAATGGGCAACTCTGGTGCTGTTTGTTTTGTGGATATGCAGGAGGTCCATCAAGGTGGAGTCTGACAAAGCACAGATTTCCTCTCAAGACCCTCTGGGAGATAGATTACAGGGATAGGGCCTTGAGGCAATCATACATAGGACATTTTACTTATGCCATGTATTCTTCTGGTGAGGAGCCTTTGTGGATGTTCCAATTTGTGGATGTGCCTGATTAGGTGCATATCAAAAGGGGGCTACTCAATGATAGGTCTAATGAAAGCCAAATACAGTGGAACAATGAACAATGAAACTATCATGTTTTGTTAAGAACGAATCTCCAGGCAATATCAGATAAAGTAATGCAGGCCTTTTATTCATTTAGTAGGGTTTCAGGATTGCACCGCAACTGATAAAAATCAGTTATAATGTTGGAAAATAATGAGCAAACAGCACTACAAAGCCCTTCAATACCAGTAGCATTGGAGACTACTTATTTGCAGGTAAAGTTTAAGATTTGCTTTACAAGTTACAATTGAAGTAAACTGTCAGGAATTAACCTCTTTCCAAAACTGTCTCACTTCCACTCTATCTTGGAAAAGGCCAAAGCAACACAGGTCATGATTCCACCCACTATCTTCTATATGATTAGAAATATTCACCTTCCAGCAACCCAACCCTGTTTGGAATGTATTTAGAACAATCTAGATGATATTATATTGGGGAGTAAGCAAAGCTGCAGATTTTCAACCTTTAGGGCATATGTCCCCCAAAGCTTCAGCGGGTTGGGAGACCATCTGGCCTTTCAGCTCAACCAAGTTATCCAATACTCAGAACAGATGGTGAGAGATAATTAGAAGTTATGTCCTTACCATAACGTTCCATGTGGAGTGTTCATCTCGCCTTTGTTCTTACACCTGGTTTCGGAGCCGATCCTCGGCTCCGTGTCAGCCGCTTGCAAGCTCTGCATCGAGAAGAAGCTTGAGACTAACCTAACTAACACAATCCCCCTCTGCCTTTACCTCAGATCTAGTTTGCAAGCAAACCAGGAGTCAGAGAGAGAGCATATTCATGCAAAAAACAAACAACAAACTGTACAAGCACTTATCCATATATATATACAAGATATACATATATATATATATATATACAACCACTGCAAAGCAGAAGCCAAATAATCCAGACCAGGCACCAAACTGCACGTTCTTCCTGAGGGTGGGAGGGTGGGAATGTAAGAACAAAGGCGAGATGAACACTCCACATGGAACGTTATGGTAAGGACATAACTTCTAAATGTGAGAGTGTTCGATCTCGCCGTTTGTTCTTACACCTGGGTAGCGTCCCTAGCTCCATGTTCCTGAGGAACTCACGGGAGAACGTTCTTGAGCACAGTGGAACCAAAGGTTGCCCTGTCCCTAGAAACCCTGTCTACCTTGTAATGAGAAATGAACGTATGTGGTTTAGACCAAGTGGCAGCTGCACAAATAGTGTCTAATGGTAGGCGAGCTGCATGAGCCAGAGATGTAGAAACTGATCTTGTAGAGTGCCCCTTGGGTTTGCCAGGTAAAGTTTGTTCTGAAGAATTATAAACGAATATAATGCAATCAGTTAGCCATTTGGAAAGGGTTCGTTTAGTAACTGCTACACCTTTCCTGCTATCAGCGAAAGCTACAAAAAGTTGATCAGATTTCCTGTGATCCTTTGTTCTATCCAAGTAAAATCTAAGTTGTCTATGAACATCCAACTTGTGTAACATATACTCCAACTTATTGGAGTGATTTTTGAAAAAGGTAGGCAGTTCAATGGATTGATTAATGTTATTAATAGAGCAGACTTTGGGGAGAAAGGATGGATTAGTGCGAAGAGATACTCTGTCAGAATGAAAGATCAGATAAGGGTGTTTCATGGAAAGAGCCTGAAGCTCAGACACTCGCCTAGCGGATGTAATGGCTACCAAAAAGAGGGTCTTCCATGACAAATACTTCAAAGAACAAGAGGAGGCTGGCTCAAATGGAGGTAGCATCAACTTAGATAATAAGAGATTTAGATTCCAAGGAGACGTAGGAGTTCTAACTGGTGGTCTAATATGGAAAGATCCTTTCAAAAAGGCCTTACAAAGTCTGTGAGCCATAACAGGTGCCCCACATTCTTCCACATGAAAGTTGGAAATGGCAGCCAATTGCACCCTTAAAGTGGCTGGAGAAGCTTCTTGGTGAAACAATTCTGTCAAAAACTCCAAGATCTTGTTTAAAGGAGCTATAACAGGGTCCAAATGCTGTGTATTTGCCCAGAACACAAAACACTTCCATTTACTAGTGTAGGTCTTTGTAGTGGAAGCTTTATGAGAAGCTACTAGTATATTCTGAACTGCAGGTGAGAGAAGATCAGACCTGGCTAAGTAGGGAAGCGGAGCAGCCAAGCTGCTAGGTGGAGTGACAAGAGCGAGGGGTGGGGAGCCCCTGACGAGTGAGTCAGTAGATCTGGTTCCGGGTCCAGCATCCAGGGTCCCTGAATGCGATGTGTCAGAAGAAAGGGAAACCAAATTTGACAAGGCCAGAATGGGGCAATGAGGATTATCATCCTTTGCAAGTTGTTGGCTTTCTGCAGAAACTTTGCAATCAGGGGAAAGGGAGGAAAAGCATACAGGAGACCCGGGGGCCAATCGTGAACCAGCGCGTCCCTGGGGACTTCCCCTGGAGGGGGTAATAGGGCAAAGTAGCTCCTGCATTTGGCGTTCATTGGAGACACGAAAAGATCGCAGGAAGGCTGGCCCCACTTGTGAAAAATTCTCTTCGCAACTGACTGTTTGAGGGACCACTCGTGAGGCAACAGGATTGCTCTGCTCAGCCTGTCGGCTATGACGTTGGATGACCCCGGGATATGCGTTGCGATCAGAAAGCGACCTGTGGACTCCGCCCATTGCCATATTCTCATGGCCTCTCTGCATAGTTGATAAGACTTGGTTCCCCCTTGCTTGTTTATGTACCAGACTACGGACATGTTGTCCGTCTGTACTGCAATAGTCCCTAGAGGAAGAAGGGGAGCAAAGTGTTGCAACGCTAGAAACACTGCCCTCAACTCTAGAACATTGATGTGCAGATTGTACTCTAACTCAGTCCATTCGCCTTGGACTGTCTGTCCCTGAAAGATGCCCCCCACCCTATCAGGGAAGCGTCCGTGGTCACCGTAGCTGTCGGCGTGGGTAGCACAAATGGTCTTCCGCAGGAAAGGTTGCAAGTTTGAAGCCACCAGGCTAGGTGTGATTTGCATGTGTTCGTGATCAAAATTTTGTGTGTCAGAGGAAGTTGTTGGAACGACCATTGTGCAAACAGTAGCCATTGCAGAACTCTCATTTGCAGTCTTCCCAATGGTATTGCAATGAGGGAAGCTGCCATGAGACCCAAAACCTTCAGAACCAGTTTTGCTGGGGATTTTCTGGATGACAGAAGAAGAGATATGTGGCTTTGTAGTGAGGCTATCCTTTCTGGAGGAAGCCTTAGAATTAAATGATGCGTATCCAATTCTGCTCCTATGAATAAGATATGCTATGATGGCTGTAGTGAAGATTTTTCGAAATTTACGGAAATTCCGAGGTGAATACAAAGCTGTAGTGTGTAATCCCTGGCCTGTATCAGTTGACGCTGGGTGGTGGCAGATAGGAGCCAGTCGTCCAGATATGGAAACACCTGGAATCCCAGGCGTCTCAGGTGAGACGCCACCACTGCCATGCATTTGGTGAAAACCCTGGGGGCTGAGGTCAGACCAAAGGGCAGGGCTCGAAACTGAAAGTGGCTGGCTCCCAGCCGGAAGCGCAAGTGATCCCTGGACGCCCTGGCCATTTTGATGTGGTAGTACGCGTCCTTTAGATCTATTGAGCACATCCAGTCGTCCTTCTGTAAAAATGGAAGGATCGATTGAAGCGTGACCATTCGGAACTTTTCTTTCTTGACGAAGGTATTGAGGATGCTTAGGTCCAGAATCGGCCTCCAGTCCCCTGTCTTCTTTGGAACTAAAAAGAACCTTGAGTAAGTTCCGAATCCTCTTTGGTCCACTGGGACTGGTTGGATGACTCTTTTTTCTAGCAGCTTTGAAATTTCTATAGCTGAAGGATCTTGCAGATGGGGCGGCACATCTGGGAGTCTTTTCATTGGAATGGGGGGCAGTAGGAAGGGTATTCTGTAGCCTCTGGTAACAACGCTTTTTACCCAGTTGTCTGATGTAAGATTTTGCCAGGCCTGAGGGTATAAAGCTAAGCGACCCCCCGACTGCCTCCAGAGCAGGACAGTCGGGCCTCCTCTCAGGAGTGCTGGAAAGGTTTTCCAGGGGGTGTATCCCTGTCACCTTGGTTTTGCGGACCCCCTCTGCCACCGGGGCGGCGTCTTCCACCTCTGCCCCCTCCTCTGCCTCTAGAGGGGGCATCACCCTGTGTGCCTGGGAAAGATCCTTGGGGTTTTGAAACCACATTTTTCCACCGCGTTGCCCTTTGGGGTACGGACTGGATGGGGTGGAAAACGGACTCCGACAGCAGACAGAGTCTTTCCCTCCTGTTCACACCGGGTAAGGGTCTCCTTTAGTTTGGGGCCAAAGAGAGTGGCACCGTCAAATGGGGCGTTAGTAAAGGAAGACTTGAAGGCTTCCGCAAATGAACATAAGCGCATCCAGGATTGTCTACGAAGAGCAATCGCTGAAGCTGCTGCCCTACTCGATCCTTCAGCTGCGTATGAGATCAGCCTCATGGATGAGTTTACAATGGATGTAAGGGTATTGAGATGTGCTGTAACTTTCTCTGAAACAGCAGCATCTGTAGTACCCTGGAGGGTATCTGCCAACTCTTTGATTAGATCCCTCTGTAGTCGTGTAAAGTGGGTCAAATAGTTCAGGGATCGCATAGAAAAAGCCGCTGAACTAAAAATGCGCTTCCCGTACCTGTCCATAGTCCTAGAATCTTTGTTAGGCGGATGGACAGATGAGGAAGATTCCGACATCTCCTTTTTCGTGGCCGCTGCCACCACCATAGCGTCCACTGGAACTCCCTTTGTGAGATAAGCCTTGTTTTGGGGTGCAGTAATATACTTATTAGGCTTTCTAGGGACTGGTTCCACCATGCCAGGTGTCTCTCATGCCCTTCGAGCAATCAGCTCCATTAACTCATCGAAGGGCGGAGTGACCCAGGAGGAGGAAGGGCAAGCACCAAATGCCTTCAGCAAGACTGACTCATCCTCAGAAGGGGGGAGGGATTGCCAATCACCTCTCTGTTTTAGGATCTCCAAGATGTCAGAAAAAGAGACATCCTCTGAAGGTGACTTTGGGGACCCTTCCTGACTCATCCAAGTCAGTGTCTGATGTCAATGATTCTTGTGGAGAATCTAAGTGTCTCCTCTTACACAATCTTTTCCTAGGGACTTCTTCGGGGGGAGCATCCGAAGAAGCCTCCGAGGAAGAGGGGGCACCCTCCAGGGGTGGCTGAGACACAGGTGCTCGATGCTTGGATGTAGCCGTGGGTGCAGAGGAGGATAACGGTCCTTTATGGGGAGGAGAGGCTGCTTCTACTGATGTGGTTGTCTGGGTAGACAACACCTTCCTCATGAGGTCGAAGGCCCCCGGGTCCCGAGTCGAGGTATCTCCTGGTTCCGAAGAAATGGGAAGAATCCCCGAAACAGGCACCGAAGGCATCGACCCCAAGGACGGAACCGAGTCGATCCTAGCCGAGGCCCCGAGAGGGAGAGTCGGAACCGAAACATCGGTCTGACTCTCGGTCCCGGAACCAAGGATGGATCTTCGGCTCCGAGACTCCGGTACCGGATCCGACGGAGTCGAGGTGAACGGAGCTGACCGAGAAAAGGACGGTTCTGGCACCGAGGGCTCCACAATCAGCAGATCAGCTTCTTCCGGCTCCAAAGACTGGACAGGTCTTGGAGGAGGAACAGATGGAGATAATGGAAGGCCTTCAAGTCTCGACACCAATTGAGAGGAGACCGAGATGAGTTTGGATAAGGCCGTATTCTCCATTAACTTCTGCACCATGCGGTCTACATCGGTGTCGGAGAGGGGCCTGGAAGAACGGGTCGAAGGAATCGAAGATGGAGCCGACCTCAACAGTGTCGGGGGAGGGAGCTCCATCACCGGTTCCAAGACTCGAGGCTCGGAAACTGACAACAGTTGAACACTCGGTCCCGAAGTCTGTGGAACCGGTGATCAAACCTTAACTGAAGAGCTCGGAGCCGATGACTTGGGCTCCGACGTCTTCGATTCCTTCGAGGATTTGGATGCCTGGTCTGAAGCATCCAGAGCCTCTTGAAAAGTAGGTTTTAACAAACCCCTATCCATGAGTTTCCTGCGCCTATCTGTCATGACCCACCCACTGAAAGAATGACAAATTGAACAGTCTTCTTGCAGATGGAGAGGGCCAAGACAGTAGACGCAGGAACTATGATTGTCAGTAACTGACATCTTTTGCCCACATTGGCAACGTTTAAACCCCGATTTAGCTTTCTCAGACATTTTTGTAAAGCTAACAATAGGGATAGTAACAAGAAAAGGTCAAGTCCAGTTATGAAAGTCAAATCCGATAAAATTGTCAAATCCAGCAAGAAAAGTCTAATCCGGTAGTCAAGTCCTGTAAAGGGTGGGATAGGCCCCGAGGGAAACTCTAAACAAGTTAAACAATTTTAACTGGTACCGAGAATATCCTCAAGACAGTATCACACAGACACACAGTCAACAAACAATGATATAGAAAAATATAATTTTCAAGAATACAAGAAAAAAATCCTTAAATCTTAGCTTTAGGTGCTTGAGCTTGATCAAGTGATGCGAACGCTGCAGCGGCAAACTAGATCTGAGGTAAAGGCAGAGGGGGATTGTGGGAGTTAGGTTAGTCTCGAGCTTCTTCTCGATGCAGAGCTTGCAAGCAGCCGACACGGAGCCGAGGATCGGCTCCGAACCCAGGTGTAAGAACAAACGGCGAGATCGAACACTCTCACATTATATGGTTTAACTATTCTTTTAGCATTATACTTATAATTTTTATACAGAGTAGGATAGGCAAGTTATGTCAGTAGGTGTTCAATTTAGACCCCATGCATGGGGTTGGGAGCCAAACAACTTAATTTAGTGGCACCTAGAAATGATTAATTTAATGTCTGAAAGGTCTAGAGCTATTTGAATAGATAAGGGGTAGTAAAATGGACACAGGTCCTGAATTCCTCTGCGGAGATGGGATGGAAAATTTTCCAGATATTTCAAGCTGAAGCTCAGTTACCTAATTCTGAATGATTTACTTATTGTCAACTAAAGCAAATTTAGTCTGAACATATCTACTCTCCACAGCAGAAATAAAAAGTATTTCCTTCGGGGAAATGGATCAGGATAAAATGGTGCAAAGCTGGACTGATATATTAAGATTTGTGAAAGAAAGCTAGGAGCTTTTAGGCATATTTTGTTGGGTAGATGGAGACAACCGGAGAATGCCTTTTTTTCCACAGCACAGTGGGATTTTGTATAGCAAGCAGTTGATAAGTTAAGAAAATGGCCTAAATATCACAATTGGTAGCTATGAATCTTACTTGTGTAGTATCTAACTTCCCACACACAGTCAATTATAGTTGTTACATGGGCCATTTACTGTTGAAGGTGTAATCAAAATAAGGCAGATAAACTCCATATGTTTTGGAGCTGTCCTAAAGTCCAGCCTAACTGGATTTTTTATAGGGATATATTTTTAATATTGCCCCTATTTTAAGTTGAGAGTTTTGGATTTTTGGTTTGATCCCCAGTGTCAACTTTTCTACAAAACAGAACTTAAAAGTATACTGGGTCCTCACTGGTGTTGTCAAGCTTTTATGTGCAAAAAATGGAAATCTGGGTTGGGAATATCAGTTAAGCTTTTGCATGAATTTTTGAGACATTGTGTGGGTAATGTTTTATATTCCTTTAAGCATTTGGGTAGACTGGACAATATCCTTCCACTGGAATAGGTTAAAGAAGAGTCTAACACGTGGTCTGTAATCTTTTCTAGCTTACCTAGACTTAAAAACTGGTTTTAATAATGCTCTATTTATCTGGAAACTCGTTCTGTCAGCTGTGACTTTGCTGGACCACTATACAGTTATGGAATTGTTTGTTTTTTGCTTGTTTTATGTTATTACATGTTTTTCAATTATATCTATACATATCTATTATTTGTTTACTTTTTATTTTGTTGTTTAAAATTAACTAAAATTCAGCTAAAAAATAAGGACATAGGGAAACCATCAAGCATTAAAATCATCTCAGTCTGGATTCATCGAGGGCAGGATACTCAAACTTGTAGACATCTTTGAAAAGGGATGGAAGTAAAACAGTACACACTGCATACCTCAACCTAGCCAATGCTTTTGACATAATCCTCCACCCTTACATTGTAAAAAAGATAAATAAACTTGAATAAACTCATTGGTCACCCACTGGATTACCAATTACCTCACACATAGGACACAGAGATCAAAACAGAGAAAGCTACTTCCACAAAGAGACAAGCCACCAGAAGAGATCCCTGGGGCTTGGTGCTAAGATTGCTCCTGTTTGGCCTCTACTTCTCCAAAGTAAAAGCCAATACTAAAAGGTTCCATCTGACTATGTTTTCAGATGAATGAAAACTAGGAGCAGTCACTGAATACCCAAATGACTTAGCCATCCTGCAGGAATGTTTGTTCCAAACAAATAAATGGTGCTAGAATCATGGACTAAAAGTAAAGGCCAAAAAAAAAAAAAAACATTATCTTATCCTTTGGGAAGTTTTCTACCCTGGAGAAATGACACATTGACAATATTTCCCTGAGAGCTGATCCACTTGTTTGAGATTTGGAAATTTATGTGGACAGTAACATAAGTTTTGACCAGCATGTATCCACTGTAGTAAGGTTCTATATTGTACAGATCACAAACAAGACGATGGGTTGTAGAGCCAGGAATAATGTTGTTCCCATTTACTCAATCCTGATTAGGCCAGTTATTGAGTATAATGTCCCTTTTAGCATGTATCTGTCCAGGCACATGCAACATCTGGAATACCACTGAGATACCTTAGCAAAAGCATACAAGGCCTAAACAATATGTCCTATCTGGACCGCCTCTAAGCCTTATCACTATATTTGGTCTCTTATAGACTGCTAAGAGTTTACATGTGTCTAGCAAACAAGGTATACTCCTACCCATTACTGATGGAGTTAGTTCACATCCACAAGTCAAATGGTATCAGAACTTTTCAATCCAGGGACTTAACCCTCTTCTGCAACACTAACAGAACAGTTTGGAAGGACATGTCTATCTCACATTGGATGCTTCTGCTTTGGAACAGACTCCCCATCCAAGTAAAATAAAGCTCATCCCTGACTACATTCAAGCATAACTTGGATCAATGGAAAAGAAACAGGAAATTTATTCCAGGATTCCCCCTATAATATTAATGGACAGAGACAACTCCTAAATGCTTTGTTCCAATGCTTGGTCCGCACCACATATCTATGCTTTGATCTAGTAACTATCAATAAGAGTAATACATAAATATAGACCTGTTACATCAGAAAGGCTACTAACAGTGACAGAGAGCCATTAAGAAAACAGTGCCTCATAAACAATGGTGTGCCGTATCAGTTACAGGTTGCCAGCATCACAGTTCAGATCAATAGTGTAACCTGGAGTCAGAACAAAAGCAGGGCTTTCAAGCTTATTTCTTAAATTCAAATAAACAAGAAAACTTTTTTTTTTATTATTACAAATTAGCTGTCTTTCCCTGTAACCAAACTCGGAATGCCAGAAAGAAAAAAGAAAATATGTTCATGTAACTCTTCTTACTTTCTATCAGCGTTTAATTCTGCATTTTTTTCTACACTGTATTTTCTGTAAAAGTGCATGTTTCTTCTGGTGTTTTGTTACAGTATTTTCGTACTGAATAGAGTGTTGTGTTGAGACAAGTCAGTGAGTTGAGGAAGGAAGATTAGCATCAAAGTCTCTAATTCTGTCTACAGTATTTAAACTTGTGAATGCAACACACGCCATTTCAGCCCAAGTAACACCTATTAATCACAGGGGTCAGTGTTCTCAAACTTGAACACTGAACTACAGTTTAGTTTAAAAAGAACAATTAACTCAGCCACATTTTCAAGCCTGTCATTCAAATATTCCCTATAATGCTGTAACAGAGATGGCCACTAATGAAAATCAAAGGAAGCCAAGTAATTAAAAATGTGGACTGATGCTGAGAGTGAGGCAGTCACAGTAATGTTGCAAACTGAGAGATAAAACCACAGTTAATAATCCCATCATTGTAAGGATTTCTTTCTGTCCCTCTAAAGTGGCATCAGAATGGCGAAGGCATTGACTGTAAAACAAAACCTTGCTACCTATGGCAGCCTCTTTTCAGGCAATTTTGAGATACAACACATTAGAAAATAAGGATAACCATTTACTTTGATATAGAAACATTAGTAATGTAGAAAAGTTCAAGATATGCTGAAAAATCAGTTTTTGGGTGGTTACTGAATAAAAGCTGACATAGAACAGATATACAAAAATATACTGCTTTTACAGAAAGCACAAGTTTCTACTTATTAAAATGGCATACTAATGGGGGTTAAGTCAAGTCAGTAGAAGAAGTCTGTCTATTATAACACTATGAAATGACACAGTTGCTAGTATATTTGTGCAAATTAAAATACAAGTGGCTTCTCTGCAAACATGAGTATCATGCAAGCATCTTAACCACAGATGTCCCTCATCAAATGTAAAATATGTACAAAACACAGTCTACATCATTATGGGCATAGACAGAATACATTGCAGCCAGCCACAAGACTATTTGACAAACATTTGACTTGTCATTGTAGAACTTTCATTTATTTATTTATTATACATTTGTTTACTGAGATGGTCTGACTGGGACAGTGCCCATTTTCAGCAGAGGCTCTGGAAGAAAACCTCCAGTCTAAGCTTACATACAAATTATTACAACAAGTAATAGAAATTATAAACAAAATTGACAAAAAAAGTGAGTGTTAACAAATTTACAAGATAAAAAATGTAAAAACAAAAATATATACATAGTTATCAAATAGAAAAAGAAGTTATGTACGCACCATAACTTTCCATGTGTGTTGTACATCTTGCCTTCATTCTGTACTGGTTGGGTTTGGAACCGATCATCAATTCTTACTCGGCCTATACAAAAGCTCAAGGACTTCCACCGGTTCGTGGCTGTAGCCCTATCCCATCATACTTAGGGAAGATTACCCAAATCTTCTTTGCAGATATTTACTACTAATGAGAGGAACTATTTACATATGTAACAGACCAATGAATAGAGTCAGACAACATTATATTCCAATTACAACCGCTCGGTCCACCAGGAGCGAAAGGCTGGGTGATGGAGGGTGGGATGTATGAATGAAGGTGAGATGTACAACACACATGGAACATTATGGTGAGTACATAACTTCTTTATGTGTTGTTGTCCTATCTCACCTTCATCCTGTACTGGTTGGGACAGCATCCCTAGCACCATCTTTCTTGGGTGCCTCAAGGGAGAATATTCTTCAGAACAGTGGACCCAAAGGAGGCCCTGTTCATAGAGGCCAAATCCACTTTGTAATGAGTGATAAAGGTATGAGGCTTTACCCATGTTGCTGCTGCACAAATGGTATCATTAGGTAGCCTCACTTGAAAGGCAGATGAGGTTGCTATACCCCTTGTAGAATGACCTTTTACCTTTCCAGGAAGTTCTCTATTTTGAGATTTGTAATGCAATCTGTAAGCCATTTTGAAAGTGTGACCTTTGATATGGGTGCACCCTTTTTTGTCTATAAATGATACAAATAACTGGTCCTGTAATCCTTTGTTCTATTTAGGTAGAAACGTAATTGCCTATGCACATCTAGCTGGTGTAGTTTATACTCTGCCTTGTTGCCATAGTTGGGGAAAAAATGGTAAGTCTATGGATTGATTCAAATTAGATTCTGAGCACACTTTGGGTAGGAAGGATAGATTTGTTCACAGAGAGGGGTCTTATTGATAATGCGTGTAGTTCTGACACCGTTCTAGCAGATGTCTTCCAAGTTAAGAACTTTAGGTCACAGGATAATGCAGGTTCAAAGTGAGGAAGAATCAAACTAGATAAAACAAAGTTTAGGTCCCATGGCACTGGAGGGTCTTTGATGGGAGGCTTGAGTAAAAAGGTACCCTTCAGGAAAGCTTTGCAAAGTCTGTGGGACATTATTTTTAGTCCAATTTCTCCTATATGGCAATTCTATATGGCCGCTAGTTAAACTCAAATAGTAGATGGAGCTGCACCCTCATTAAAAAACTTTGCCAAGAAATCTAATGCCTCCACTAAACTTAATAACTACAGACCCATTGCTTTACTCTCCCCCTGGCCAAAATCCTAGAAAAATGCATCCATACCTAGGAGCTAAAATATCTTCTAGACAGCAACATTCTGTCACCTACTCAGCATGGTTTCAGACCTGCCCATAGTACCACTACAGCCCTCCTCTGCTTCACAGACACAGTAAACCGTCTCAAAAACGAAGGCATGCAGGTGTCAACTCTTTTTTTGGATATGTCCAAAGCATTTGACACAGTCTCGCACCAAATCCTGCTAAACAAACTAAACCAATATCACTTATCAAATTCCACTCTTACCTGGTTCCAAAGCTAGTTAACTGACAGGTACCAAGCTGTGAAATGGGAAAATTCTCTCTCCTCAGCTGCCCATAACTATAGGAGTCCCACAGGGTTCTATCTTAGGACCACTACTATTCACAAACTTCACAAATGACCTTCATACCTCCACACAGCATGCAACTATCATTCAGTATACAGATGATACTACCTTAATCTGTGCTGCACAAAACATTCCCACCCACCTGCAAATAACTCAGCTAGCATTCTCTGACATTGAAAACTACCTTACCAAAGCCCAACGTATCTTCAATCCAAAGAAAACTCAGCTTATGATTATGACCAGTTCTAACAAAAACACTGATAACAATCAATGCACTATCTACTCCACAAATGCTACTCCAATCGCTCCAGTGGCACAGGTTAAGCTATTGGGAATAACCATAGACTCCCACCTAAAATGTGATAGTCATCTCAATTTAACTATTAAAAAAGTACATGCCAAACTGGGATCACTATACCATATCAAACCATTTCTTACCAACAACACAAGATCAGCCATTGCTCGTTCCCAACTTCTACCCACCCTACTCTATGCATCTCCCATTCTGACTAATCTCAATAAAACTGAACTAAGCAAAATGGAAGCCTGCTATAGCAGAGTTGCCCGCTTTGCTGCAAATTGCTCATATGGAACTCATTACTGTACTGCTTTGAGAAAGTTCCACTGGCTTGAACTGCCCAACCTCCTAACCTACAATCAGCTCTGCCTCTGTCATTCTATCTATTACCTCCCCAATAAGTGTCCTGCCCTTAAAAACCTAGTACAACATCACTCAGCCAAAAGGCCTCTTAGATCATCATGCAAACTACTACTAGAAGTCACCAACAGCTACAATAGCTTTGAAGATACTATATATAGTAGTTCAGTGGCTAAAAACTGAAACTCTCTCCCCACCAGCATACAAAACACATTGTCCAAAGCCTCCTTTAAAAACATCATTAGGTAACATCTCAAGCAAAGTTGGCAGTGCCATGATTGCTCTCCAGGGTAGTGAAAGCAGATAAGATACACATACTAAACCTAGAGTACTTGATAATAATTTTCACTCTTACTCACAAACACTGGCTAATGTACAATGTATGTACTGTACCTGTGTAATATGTATGTATTCTACCTAAGTTCCAAATTTCAGCTGTACACCACAAATCTATTAATTATCTTCTTTTTTAAATTAATATTTTCTTGTTTGTTCTTTCCACTGTAACTTTTAATATGCTGCATACCACTGTAAAAACATGCCTATTGTAATTTGTGTGTATACTTATCATGTCTAAATATCTAAATGTATCTGTAATTTTTCTATGTGGAACTTTTCGCCCCAGGCCTCTGCTGAAAAAGGGTCTTTTCAGCTCAGTCAGACACCCCCGGTTAAAAAATGTAAAATAAATAATACAGACATTATTGTGACAGTAAAACGGTCAATGTGATTATTGAAGGTCCATTGGGAAAATCTTTTCCATTTGCTTGAGTATAATTTCCTGGTTGAAGCCTTTTGAGATGAAATCAAGATATGTTTCACAGCAGGGGGAAATGTCAGGAAGCCTGGCTATGTGTGGAACTGGAGCAGCCAAGCTGTCAACTTGAGGGTTTGCACTGATGGATGGAGCTTCCCTGAGGAATGAGTCAAGAGGTTAGGAACTGGGTCCAGAATCCATGGTTCCTCCTGGAGATGGGGCCATAGAAAGGAGAACCATATTTGACAAGACCAGTATGGGGCAACAAGTATCAAACTCTTCCCAATGAGACGGCTTTCTGAAGGACTTTGGGAATCAAAGGAAAGGGGGGAAAGGTGTAGAGGAGACCTGGGGGCCAATCATGTATGAGTGCATCCCTTGGTGACTCCCCTTGGTGGGGATCAGGGCAAAGTAGCTGCTGCATTTGGCATTCACGGATGTGGCAAAGAGATCACAGCAAGGCTGGCCCCACTTTCAGAAAATCTTTTCTGCTACTTCCTGTTTTAGTGACCACTTGTGAGGCATCAGAATAGCTCTGCTGAGTTTGTCTGCTATCACGCTGGATTTCCCCAGGATGTGCGTTGCTGTCAGAAATCGTATGGAAGAGACTGCCCATTGCCATACTCCTTGGACCTCTCGACAGAGGGAGTAAGACTTGGTTTCTCTTTGTTTCTTTATGTACCACACAACTGACATGTTGTCTGTCTGTATCGCAATCGTTCCTAGTGGAAGGGAGTCTTGGAATGCTTGCAACTCTAGAAGCACCACTATCATATCAAGGACGTTGATATGCAAGTGGGTCTCATGATCCTGCCAAGTGTCCTGGACTCTCTTTCTCAGATAATGCCCCCCCACTCTATCTGGGAAGTGTCTGTTGTCACTGTTGCTAATGGTTGTGGAAAAACAAATGGTCGGCCTAGGGACACCTGAGTGGAATGAAGCCACCAACAAAGGTCTTTCTTGCAGGATTCTGTAATAATAATTTGGTGAGACATAGGTAGCTCCTGCCTGGACCACAAAGTGAACAGCAGGCACTGCAAAATTCTCATGTGCAGGCGTGCTAATGGTATCAAGGTTATTGCTGCTGCCATGGTACCCAAAACTTTCACGACAGTCCTTGCTTGCACTTTTTTCTTGGACAGTATAATTTTGATTTGATGATGCACTACTTGAACTTTTTCAGGGGGAAGCTTGGCCAACATTTGTTTTGTATCTAGGTCTGCTCCTATAAAGACTGTATGCTGAGATGGCAACAAGGCAGATTTTTCTAAATTTATTGTGATCCCTAGGTGAGAGCAAAGCTGTATGGTGGTGTCTCTTGCTCTTGTTAGTAGATGCTTGGTGGTGGCAGTTAGGAGTCAGTTGTCTAGGTATGGAAACATTTGAAATCCTAGGTGCCTCAAATGAGCCGTGACAACTACCATGCATTTGGTGAACACTCTAGTGGCTGTGGTGAGACCAAACAGCAGAGCTCAAAACTGGTAGTGACTGGCTCCCAGCCAAAAATGCAAATGACTCCTGGATCACCTGTCCATTTTGATATGGTAGTATGCATCTTGGAGGTCTATCGAGCACATCCAATCATCTTTTCCAAGGAAGGGAAGTATCAACTACAGTGTCACCATCTGGAACTTTGATTTCTTCATTGACTTGTTTAGTCTACTAAGATCCAAAAATGGGTCTCCAGTTCCCTGTCTTTTTTGGAACTAAAAAGAACCTCGAGTAAGTTATGGATCCAATTTGGTCTGTGGGGACAGCTTGGATGATTCTTTTGTCTAGCAACTTTTGTACTTCTAGTGTTGTATGATCCCTTTGACTGGGTGGAACATCTGGGATTGATTTTGTTTTTAAGGGGGAAAAGGAAAAGGGAATGTAATAGCCTCTGGATACAATAATTTATACCCATTTATCTTTTGTTATTTCTAGCCAGGTGCTTGGGTACAAAGATAAGCGACCCTCAACTGCCTCCAGAGATGGACAGATGGGCTTCCTTTCAGGAGTGCTGAAAGGGCTTACCAAGGTAGGAGTCCATGTTGCCCTAGTTCTGTGGACCCTCTCTGCCATGTGGTCGGCATCTTCCATTGTTATTTCCCCCTCTGCCCCTGGGGGGGAGGATCATCACATTTGTCCTGGAAAGCTCTCTGGGATTTTTGAAACCAGATTTCCCACTTCTGACCATTGAGGTAAGGTCTGGTAGGTAGGGAGAAATGGACTCCAATGGCAAAAAGTTTTTCCTTCCTATTCACACCTGGTTAGTGTGTCTTTAACTTTTGGCCTGAACAAGGACAAGCCGTCAAAGGGGGAGTTAATAAAGGAAGACTTAAAGGGCTCAGTGAAATCACATAAGTGCATCCAGGAATGTCTCCTTAAGGAAATTCCTGGACCTGCTGCCCTACTCACTCCATCAGCTGCATAAGAAATGAGCCTCATGGAGGAGTTTACCACTGAATTTAAGGTGGAGAGCTGACAGAAACCTTATCCAAAACCCCCGCAGCTACAGAACCTTGGGTATCTCCTAGCTCCTTCAGGAGATCCCTCTGAAGCCTAGTGAAATGGGTCAGGTAGTTCAGCAACCTGAAAGCAAATGACACTGAAGAAAAGTTGCACCTTCCATATCTGTCCATTGTACGGGACTCCTTGTTCAGCAGATGGAGAGATGAGGATGTTTCTGAATACTCCTTCTTGTTGGCTGCCGCCACCACCATAGGATCTACTAGGACACCCTTGCTAAGGAACTCCTTGACCTAAGGTTTGGTAATGAACTTATTTGGCCTCCTAGGAACAGGTTCCACTGAGTCTGGAGACTCCCACACCTTTCAACAAACTACATTCATGAGCTGGTCAAAAGGTGGAGACACCCAAGAGGTAGAAGGGTGAAACCCAAAAGCCTCCCAGTATACAGACTCATCCTCAGAAGGGGTGATGGACTTCCAGCCACCTCTCTATTTAAGTATTTCTAGGATGTCCGCAAAGGAGACATCCTCAGAGGGTGACCGTGGGAACCCTTCTGACTCATTGTGGTCCATATCTGATGTGATGGACTCCTCTGGGGAGTCTAAATGCTTCCTCTTGCATAATCTCTTTTGAGGGACCTCTTCAGAGGGGTAATCTGGAGAGGTTTCGGAAGAGAGAGCTTCATCCAATGGGGCATTCTAAGGTTTTGGGTCTCCACGTCTGTGTGGATGTGATGTCACTGAGACAGACACTGGCACTTTAGGAGGAAGAATACCTGAATCTGAAAATGGAGTTGTCCGAGGTGACAGCACTCTCCTCATCAGCTTGAAGGTCTCCTGGCCCTGATCCAAAGAAGCCTCCGGCACTGAAGAACCAGAAGGCATCACCAAAACCAAGGCAGTGAGATCTGAGGCTGATGTGGGAGCAGAGCTCACCTGTGCCGAAGCCCTAGAGGCAAGTTCAGATCAGACAACTGTCTGATCCAGCTCCCCTCTCCAGACCTGAGTGGAGAAGGATGGCTCCTAGACTCCTCAAATTCTGATGGAAATGAGGCAGTTGGAGTGGTAGTCAGGTCTGAAGATCCTGGAGCAGGTCTTGGTACCGACTGTTCCACTTCAATCAGATCCAGTCATTTCAGTTCCAAAGTCCCAGATCAGGTTGGAGGAAGAATCAATGAAGGGGAGAAAGTCTTTGTTGGCTCTGAATCCCTCTGGGTTGGAGTTGACAGCAATTTGGTCAAAGCCAATGCCTGTAAAAGTCTCCTCACCACATGATCCACACTGTCATCAGAGAGGCTCATGGCAGATTAAGAGGAGGGGGTAGGAGATCTCACTGATTGCAGCAAAGGAGATCTAACAGTTGTAGAGACTGGTTCCAGAAATGGGAACTAGCTCCAAATTTGAAACTACATTGGCTCCAAAGCCACAGTAGGAGCTGAGGAAAAAGATTGTTTGGGCCCAAAAGCCTTCAAGTCGAAGGATGAAACTTTTGCTACTTTTTTGGATGGTTCCGAATGAGGCAAAGAAGTAGATGCTGTCTTTCCTGACATCTCTGACCTGGTAGATGGTGATTTGGGTGATTTAGACGTACTCCAAGTCTCTTCTATAGTCTCTGTGAAGGGAGTCATTAATAATCCTCTTAAAATAAGTTTATTTTTTCTTTCCAGCAAGACTCTGGAACTAAAAGCATGACAAAAAGCACATTACTCCTGAAGGTGGACTGCACCTAAACAATAAACACAACTAGTATGGCCATCAGTCAATGACATTTTCTGGCTACATTTATCACATCTCTTAAAACCAGAAGGTTCTGATTCTTTTGAACCCTTGGACATTATGATCTAACAATAATCAAACACTAAAAACAACACTAGTAGAGAAAAAAACTTTTTTTTTTAATAACCACAACAGCAAACCAGAGTTTTACTATGAAAACAGAAACAAGGAGGGGCAGTTCTCTAAGTTAAACAAACTTGCCTCTACTTGAAAGGGAGAAATATAAAAGGGGAAGGAAGGGCCTCTAAGTTAAATGGGCCAACAGTAGCCCTCTAACTTAAACGTGCTACCAGGGGAAAAAAATCTAAACGAGTAAACACAAAAAAAATCAATAATTTTCTCCAAGCTCTCTAATTTAAACAAACTTGGATAATTGATATAAGATAGCTGGGATAGGAAGTCAGAGAAACGATGAAAAGGCCTAGAGGTAGAAACGATGGCTACAGTAAAAGGCAAACACTATAAGTGAGTTAGAATTAAGTTACTAACACTCTAAAATGCTTTTCAACAGTAAAGAGAACAATTTTTAACAACTTGAAAACAATTAGTTAGAAAAATATTTCCACTTAGCCAGAGCCTGAATGAAGCAACCAATCTTGCTTAGCGACAAACAAGATCTGGGTAATCTTCCCTAAGCATGATGGGACAGGGCTACAGCCTGGAAGTCCTTGAGCTTTTGTATAGGCCGAGTTGGAACCGATGATCGGTTCCGAACCCAACCAGTATAGAATGAAGGCGAGATAGGACAACAACACATCAAGACTTTAAACACTTGAATATAGACAAATATATGGTTGAATTTATACATGTGGAGGAACATAACATGAGTTAGAAAATTAAACAGGGAGAATCACTTAGGCAAAGTAGTACATAATTAGTAATACTTCCATGGTGAGAATTGTAGCAAGGAATATAACTACTTATAGAGAAGTAGTATTGTTAGAAGGGATATGTTAACAGAGTTAGTACATTTACTTCAAATATGCCTAAAATCCCTTGAGGAAGCACTTTTCAGAAAAAGGTATGAAACAACAAAGGGTGATGAAAGAAAATGTGAAGGGCTGAGAAAGAAAGAAAGAGAGAAGGGGGGAGAGTGAGAGCAATTTGTGTTCCTGGGCATAAATATCTGGGATAAACATAAGAGACAGTTCTAGAGAGAAGTAGGTAGAGGTTGGCCATTGAGTGCCTAGGACTATTAACTTACACATTATGAAGTCTGAGATTCAGATGACTGAAAGGCTTTCCTTAAAAATGCCTGGTTTCACAAAACAGTGACTAGAAGAAAGCAATTTGCTTTAGCAGACGAGACAAATGGAGAAAAATTCTCTGTTCCTTGAACAAAATGAATAGTAAGGGCACGTGTCTAAGGAGTAATTGGAACAGCAATGGCTGATATGATTTTGAATATTAACGAGGAATTCTCAAAATATCTTTTATAACACATCATTTCCAGTGTTAGAAATACAAAACAAGCTGCAGGAAAAAGTGGTATCAGCCACTGCAAGAATGTGGTTGAAGAATAATTATAGTGTGATAGTTCTGCATCACTGTAAATGTTTTTTTTTTTTTTTGTCAGAATCTTCACAGAAAATGTACATTTGATGGTTTAGAAAGAGGTATTTTAAACTCTCAGTGAGGTAGATGTGTATGATATAATTCCTGTACAAATGAAGTTTCAATGAGCTGCATGAAATTCAGATACCAGAGATATCTAAAAACAGTAATCTACTGCTTATTAGTATGGACATGAACAAGGACCAAGTTCAATATTCACTAAAGCTATAGGTATTCCACAGGATCTTGATCACCTCATTTAGCCTGCCATAGCTCAATATCCAGCTAGTACTTAGACAGGTTGAAGGACAATATTACAGTAAGAGATTATGTAGTAACCCATAATACTACATCAATATTAAAGCCTGTTTCCTACCTTTCCTGTTACTAGTGTTCCAGATACAGATTTGCTGTATCCAGGACTGTATGTAAACTTCTGAGCCCCCCAAGCTTTTCTGTGTTGGAGGGAAGCCTTCTAGCTTATCAGTGGTAGTGGTAAGCACCAGGTAACCTGTCTACCACATAAGGAGTGGCTCTTTCCCAGAAATTGTAGTTATTGGCCGTTTGGGCAATCTCTTCCATCTCTGTCAACTTTCTGATTTGAAAACCTGCATTTGCCCTTGTTTCTGTCCTGTAACTCGTCTAGTGCAGATACAGATTCTCAGTTTTAGCACTTAAATTTTCTTATTCATACTCAGCACTTGATCAGAACTTGTAAGCACTAAATAAGCTACTAATTACTATAGCACTCAATCTTCCTCATTACCTAGAGGAAAACAGTTTTTGTAATTACTTTTTTAACTTGCTTAGAGAAAAACAGCTCTTGTACTCACTGTTCTCACTTATTTAGAGGAAAATAGTTTTTTATTCAGGCATGTCCAAGGATCAGCTCCCAGTGTTCTCTCCTGTCTATCTGATTAATCTGGGGATCTTGAGGCAATGTAGAAATTGCCTCATGTACACAGACAACCCTCTCCTCCTACCACCCAACACTACAACCTGTGAGAGATGCACTTATCTAGCCAAACTGGAGGTAAAGCTCTCTCCAACCAAGAATGAACTTGACAGTCATGAGGAGAAGGTAAACATTTGCACCACACCACACTCATCACATAATCTCACTAAATCTACACCACCAAAATCCACAGATATAACACAAAAATATTCACGGAGGCTCTCAATAATAATCTGTCTAAGCAACAGAGACCTCCAAAGTAGAAACGCAAGCAACCTCCATCCCCCAGCACAACCCAAATGACACATAGCCCACAGACTCAGTGCAACTCAACCACAGCCAATAAGGCAAAACAACGTACCCAACACACTAGTCATAGGTGACTCTATAGTCAGGGACACTGATGTCTCACTCACCAGGCTAAACAAGGAGAAGGTTACTGTCAGCTGCCTGTCGAGTGCCAGGATCCGCCACATAACCCACGCACTCAGGTCACTCCACAACAAGTACAAAGATGACTCTGTCATTGTCCATGTTGGTGTGAATGACCTGAGACGTACCTCCCTGGACTACATGAAAAGAGACATGGAAGAGCTCTCCGATCTTGTAGCCCAGGCAGGTATGAACCTAGCCCTGAGAAGCATTCTGCCATCACCCAGACTGATACCGCAGTACAACGACAAAATGATTGACTTCAACAATTGTCTAAGCTTCTGGTGTCATTCTAAGGGGATCCATTATCTGTCTGCTTGGGATGACATGGTCGACAGACCACAATGCTTTACCACAGATAGCCTGCACCTGTCGCCCCTGGGATTCCGGATACTGGCTAAGGGTCTTGCTGCCCCTATAGTGTCTTTTTTAGGCAAGGTTCAAATAACAAATTCACCACCATAACAGGAACAGGCAAGCAAAAACTGAGGGTAATGCTACTCAATGCTAGAAGTCTAAATCTCAAAATGCACTCACTCGAGGCACTCCTTAAAATAGAGAACATCGATATCTGTGCAGTGACTGTGACCTGGTACAAGGCTCTAGAGAGCACCCCTGCACTACCAAGCTATAACTCATACCACACTTTTCGGCCATGTAACCTGGACCAAAACACCAAAGGTGGAGGTGTGTCCATATTCATTAAGGATATCCACACATCCAGGCTAGTTGCTCAGCATAATGCATCTGAGGTTATCCAAGTGCAACTAACTCTGGACAAAACTTCAATCCAAATTGTAGCTTGCTACAGATCCCCCACCATGCCCCAGGATTCCCACTCCTCTTTTCTTGATGTACTGGAAAATATTAGGGTTCAACCAAACACCCTAATAATGGGCGACTTCAACTACCCCACCATTAACTGGGAAAACTACTCATGTACCAACTCCTTAGCTCAACGCTTTCTGGAATTCATAAACTCCAATGACCTGGATCAACTTATCCACACCCCCACCAGGGGCAACAATATCCTAGACCTAGTCATTACCAACATGAGTGACTGGAGTTCCACACCTGAAGTCAACTCCTCGTTGGTCCGATCTGACCATAAGCTAATCACCCTTGATATCCACATCCCACCCCCACCCTCCATTACGAAAACCACAGTAAAAAAATTCTCCAAAGCCAACTTCATGCTTCTTAAGACAGAAGTGGTGAACTTCATGACACCCATGCAGATGAACAATACAGGTACAACTGCTGAATCCTACACAAATGCACTCTATAAGCACTTACACGAGTGCATGGATCGTGCTATCCTAAACAGAACCAAGATGCTATCCTCCAAAAAAAGGAAGCCAATCTGGTGGTCCCCTGCCATAAACAAACTGTACAACAGAAGGAAGAAAGTGTTGCAAAAGAGAGTAAAATCCCATGAGTGGAGGAGCTCCCTGGTCAGCCTCAGTAAGAAGCTGAGATCCCTTATACGATCCTTCAAAGCTAGCTATGAAAACAAAATTGCCACTAATTCCAAAGACAACCACAAAGCATTCTATAGCTATGTCAAGAATCTCGATGGCAACACCCAGATCTGCTCTGAGTTACAGCACAAAGGCACGAAAATTACAGAATCAACTGATATTGCCAACATCCTGGCAGATAGATTCAGTGCTAACTTTACCCCCCTCTCACCACCTAAAGGGCTCATATCTATACAAGAAAAATGCAGAGTCCCTGTAATCATAACTACGCAGGTAAAAGCTGCATTCTCTAAAGCCAAAAACACAGTAGCCATGGGACCGGACAACATCCCAGGCTGCGTTTTACCCGAACTTCAGAACGAACTGGCTCCCCACTTAAGCACCATGTTCAATAATAGCCTCGCTTCAGGCTTTGCGCCCACTGAATGGCGCACAGCAACAGTTATCCCACTCCACAAAGGGGGAGCCACCACTGATCCCAGGAATTATCGACCTATTACCCTGACAAGCCTGGTCTGCAAGGCCATGGAACGTATTATCATGGAAACCATAGACAAAAGACATTGGTAACCTCCAAACTCTGGATCCCACTCAGTTCAGGTTTGTGAAAGGCAGATCATGCCTACTGAAACTGATCGACATCTTTGAGGCAGTCATCAAAGCCGTAGATGAGGGAAAGGTGGTTCACACAGCCTATCTTGACCTCGCCAAGGATTTTGACACCATCCCCCATTCTGGAATTATAGCTAAACTCACTAAACTAGGTATAAATTCCTACGTCACAAGATGGGTTGCCAACTGGCTCACTGACAGAACCCACACTGTAAAAGTTACAGACTCCAAATCTGACCTCAAAGCAGTGACAAGTGGAGTACCACAGGGTTCTGTCCTGGGACCTCTCCTGTTTGGTATCTACTTTTCTGAAGTACAGGCTAACACAGAAGGCCTCTGGCTAATGAAGGTCGCAGATGACTGCAAACTAGCAGCCATAGTCAAGTCCCCAAATGATGTGGACATCCCCTAAGAAGGGCCTCGCTGAGATATATGCCTGGTATCAGAGCCATGGCCTCAAGCTCAATGCCGAAAAGTGCAGTGTCATCCCCTTTGGTAAAAACTTTGTACCCATGAACTACCACATAGGCAGCAATCTACTTAACACCGAATGCATGATAAGAGACCTTGGGACCCAGGTGGACAATAGTCTCTCCTTTGATAGTCACATTGCCACAGTAGTCAGGAAGTTTCTACATGGCACACCTCATCATAAAAGGGTTCTCATCCTGGAAAACAGAGGTCATTGTTCCCCTCTACTCAACACTCATTAGACCCATTATAGAGTACAACGCCCCTTTTGGAATGTACCTCACAAGACATCTGCAGCAGCTGGAAAGGCCACAAAAGTACCTCACAAAGAGGATTACTGGCCTCAAACAAATGCCCTACACTGACCGCCTCAAAAAACTCCAGCTTTACTCCATAGCATATCGCCTACTCTGAGGTGATCTCTGCCTAACATATAAAGCTATGTCAAACCCAGAGCTGTTGGACATGCTACACCTAAAGAAATCCTAATCCCTCCGAGCTACATGCTCTAGGGACCTAAACCTTGTCACCACAATAAACAGAACATACTGGAGGGATAGATTCCTGTCCCAGAGACTTCCCAAACTCTGAAACAGGCTACCCATCTATGTCAAGCAAAGTTCTTCATTAGCACTCTTCAAGAAAAATCTTGATGAGTGGATGGGAAATAGGAAATACACCTCGGGGATCACTTCTGCATCTCTGCTCGACAGTGGCACAGGAAAATAACTTTCTTGGGTGGCGTAAGCCAAGGTACCTTGTTGGCTAGGCTTACGTAGGCCCTTGGGCCGATAGCCTAGTACCTACCTATGAACCTATGAACCTATAAATAAAAAAATTTAAAACACTTTCAATTGGTTTACTGAGGTAAAGCACTGATAAAGCGGAAGTAATTTAATTCTCAGCCTGGTAGTTAAAACTCAATAAGCAGGTAGTATATGGATGTTTAACCATTTACAGAAATAAATGTTAAACAAAGTACACAGATTTCTAAAATTATATAAATTATCAACTGATATGTACAAATTTAAAACAAGTAAAGAGAAGATTTACATGTTCAGTATGGATACATCAAAAAAGTTATTAATTTGCCATTTGAGACAAAAGGATATTCATGCATCACACAGGAGTTTAAATTAAATATGTACATACATACATATTAATATTTCAGGCACAGGCAATAATGCCCTACTAGCCTACCAATATAACATAACAGTTATTCCCATTACAAGTGTCCAAGTAGTTCTCAAAACTGTGTAAACTAGTTTTTGTGTTTATATTATTTGGTAATCTATTCCATGCATCTGCTATTCTTTCAGAGAACAGATTAGTACATCCCTCATTCTTATATAACACAGTTAGTCAGATGATTCAGAATTACTCTTTGATAACCCCAAACATTCTCAGAGGTAGTTGTCTCTTAATGCCTTATATAACTGAATAATGTCTTGTCTTACATACCTTTATAAAACACAGTATAAGTTTAGATATTTTAACTTTTCATAATTTAAACTTTCATATCCATTGATGCCCTTGGTATATCTCTGTTGTAATCTTTTCAAATTACTCACACTAATTTTCATATATTGTTTTCACAATATCATTCCATTATCTAGTTAGTTATGGTCTAATATAACTTACAAATAACATTTCATAATTTCTGATTTCCTTGACTTTATATTTTTTTATTCAGCTATAGTTTTAGGGCACTCATTAGATATTTAGTTAATATGATCAGGAAACCTCAAAGTTCGATCTTCCCATATACACAGGTCCTTAAATAAATTCAGTTTCAATCACTGTGTGCTGTATTAAAGATTCATCCTTCAATGTATGTCTCCCAAATCTCATTTGCTTAGTTTCTGATTTATTTATTGGATATTATTCTGCTATGTTCTATTATTCTGCTATGTTCAAATATTTAATTTATTCAAATTATTTTGCAGATATGCCCTATCTACAGCAAATGTAATAAGTTTACTCATTTTCCAGTTCATCTGTATACAGACTATAGAACACCTCAGATGAAAATACCATATCAGAAAAATTCCACCTAAATAAGAATAGGCCTTGAACACAACCTTGTGGGGCACCCTGACTGTAACCTAGAATTTCATCTGTCCAATCGCTGTATGATACTTGTCATGTATCTATAAGCCACACAGCTATCTATCTTATCAAGATTATATTAATACCTAGTCATTCTAATTTATTGATCAGTGATTTGTGTATGACCCTATCAAAGCTAAAGTTAAGTATGTAATTTGCTCCTACCCTTTTCTAATGATGCCACAAACTGTGGGAACAATGCATGCAAAACAATGTTTTGGAGGAGGAATGTGGTTTAAGGGAAGGCAGGAACTGATTGAGCTATGTAATGTTGACTGATAAAGACTGTATAGAAGATTATGAGGTGATTCATAATGCTTGCAAAAGAAAGCATGTCAATATGGTTTGTTTTTATTTATATAAATGCATGGTTGCCATGTCATAAGTGATAAGTCAATAAAGATCTTTCTTGTTTTAAAAAACGGAAGTTAAGTATATACAAATTACATCACAGCACATTTTTTTTCATTTATAACTATTATATTATTATAAAACATCATGTAACAGGTAGTTATAGATCTATTTTTGAATGAGTGTGCTGATACATGGTTTCAAGTCCCAAGCTTTCCAATTTGAATAATAATTTATCCAAAATAACCTTTTCCATTATTTTTCCACAGCAAGAAAGTAAACTTATTGGTCTACAGGACTCTGGGTTTGTCCGGTTCCACTTTCACCTAAAGATGGGTTCAACAAGTGCAAGTATCCAGTCTTGTGGAATCACCACACGCTTAAACAACCTAATGAATAACAGACATAATGGTACTATAGGTTCATACTGAAGTGTTCTTATTTCATTATTACTAATCTCATCTCTTCCCTGTGATTTGTGTGGGTCCAGTTTGCATAGTTATTTTTCAACATAATCTAACTGAGATATTTTAGTATTTGAATTTAGTTGGATGTTACTAGTATAGTTTATTACCCCATTTGTTGAGCCAAATTGTTTTGCTTAAGATTTTGTAAATATATCTATACTCTGTTGCATTTATATTGTATTTTAAAATCTACGCACAGTTTATCTATTTGTATGTCTTTACTCCTAACACATTCCATATCTATCTATCTATATATATATATATATATATATATATATATATATATATATATATATATATATATATATATATATATATATATATAAAATGGTTTTCTATTATACTCAATATCATTATGTAAATTTTTTAAAAAATGTTCTTGATCTTGTTTCACACTATGTTTAATTTGTATGTCCAGTTCATTTATTTCAGTTTTTAGAGTTATAGTTCAACTTCATTTCCTTTTCTTATATTTTTAATCTCATCTTAATTAAATATCTTGTTCTTATGGCAATATGTCCTCCTGAACTTGTGTGAAACAAAGAGGATAGGGGTCGAGGCATGGGTAGACATGATGAAATGGAGGCAAGATGAACCCTAATAGAAGTATAAGATAGACCAGAGGATAGTATCTCACACAATTATTTTCAGAACCAGTGGAACATAATTCCTATTAGGGCCCTGGTTACTGGCTAAGCACCAACTAGAGAAAATTTCCTAGTATCAGGTTTTTTTGCCTCCTTTAGTACCTGCTGCAGATCCTCATGAAAGAGGTGCCTAAAAGGTACCAGAGTTGAATCATCCAGGCAGTCAGTTGAAGTAGTTTGATATTGGGTGTATCAAACATTCATGGTCTTGTGTGAGTAGATTCAGTCTGTGAGAGAGATTGTACCATAGCTCCTAGCAAATTTCATAAGAAGGGAGAACCACTGGGCTGAGGGGAGTTATACAAAGATATTTGAACGTCCTTCTGAATCTTGAGAATGACCCTGTATATTATTAGAAAGGATGGAAATGCATCCTGTCCATCAGAGAAAAATGGAATGCAACTTTTTACTTACCAGACCAGTCATTGTATACAATGCACCGTTTGGCATGTACCTGACCAGACACATGAAACAAATGGAGCATCCACAGAGGTTCTTCACAAAAAGAATACATGGTCTAAACAACACGTCCTTCATGAACTGCAACAAAGCCATATCTCTGCACTATGTCTCATACAGATTGCTGAGAGGCCATCTATGCCTAGCCTATAAAGCATCCTCTGATCCTGATCTGATGGACCTCCTGCACATCTGCAAAATAAATGTATTACATAATCTAGGGACCTAAACCTCATCTGCAACATAAATAGGACATGTTGGAAGGACAAGTATTTGTTTCAGAGACTGCACCTTCTCTTAGCAGGTTTCCCATCCATGTGAAGCAGAGTTCTTCTCTAATCCAATTCAAGCGTAATTTGGACCAGTGGATGGAGAATCAGAAATGTACCCCTGGTCTGGCACCTGTATCAATAGTAGGCAGAGAGAGCATATAAATGCTTGACCATCCATGCCCAAGCCTACATATACCCCTTAAAATAACACTTGGATGTCAAGTCTTGTCAGATACATTTGAGAAGCATGGCTAGGCTTAAAAAGCCCCCCCCCCCCCGAGTCATTAGCCTAGTAATCACCTATGAACATATATTTATATATCTATACTTATATCTATATTTCTCTATCTTTCTATATATATATATATATATATATATATATATATATATATATATATATATATATATATATATATATATATATATTTGACACGGATCTTACGTAAGGTTGCAATAATGGTCTATTTTAGAAATTTGTATGCCAATATTAAAAATAATCATTCCTGTACAACCAGTTTTCCATTTTTTTCTTCCTTAAAGAAAGTGTGCAGTACGCTTAAGACTGGAAAATTACATTTCTTCGGTACTAGGTTATGTTTTTACCTCTCTCTCTTATATAAAATCCCAAACTCTGGTTCCCAAGAGAACTGCAAATGAAAATATGCTCATGTAAAATAATAAAATGAAAAGAGAAAATTTACTTCAATGAACAGCACAAGTAAACGGCAAACTAGGTTTCCTTATGATAAATGGAACTTCTTCTGTACATAATCCAGCAACCAGTAAGACATTCCTATTTCAATAGCATTGAGGAAAAACATGTAACATAAAGGGAAAACAATATTCAGTTTGGTGCTATGTTGTTTCTTTTTAATTTTGTTCATATATTTTTGTATTTGCCTTGTGGGGTGTGGCAGAGTTTTAACTATCTGAGGAATTTTGTGCTATCTTTAGGTTGTTGATTTTTGTTCTCTCTGATCCACTGTGGTAGTATAGAAGATATTTTTTTTTGTGCCAAAACTCACTGACAATTCATCATATAGAATGTTTTACCTTTGTGCTACGACTTTTGGCTTTTGTGAAAGAAGGCTCCAGCTCTAAAAGCGTAATTCCTCTGAAATTCTGACACAGGGGAGAGATTTTTTTTTTAAATCTTGCCTGATTTTCCTTTTGTAGTTTCCAGATAAATTTAGCAGCTGCTTGACAAAAAAAGATGGTCTTTGTCCAGAGGGGCATATAACAGTCTAGGCTTGACATCGTCAGGTAATGCTTGCAAACATAGTTAAGAATTTCTTCTAAAAACAGCTCCAGTGGCTGCTGCCTTGAAAGTGGTATCAACAGCAGCATCATTGCAACACTTTAATGAATATCTTGCTACTTCTGTAACAGAATTGGGCATAGACATTAAGGAAGTTGTATTATTAGAGTTGGGAATGTCTGAAATTAGTTTGCTCATGTTATCAAAAATAGACAACTGATAGTGGAGTTGGAAATTTATGGCATGGAAAGAAAGAGTTGTAAAGGAGTACACTTTCTTCCTGTACCTATCCATAGCCCTATTGTCCTTGACATTAAGCAAGGCATTTGTAGGAGCAAGGAGCTTTGATGCTTTGTCCAACAAATGAAATCACAGTAGGCTCTGAGGAAAGACTCAGTGTTTTTTTTTTAGAAGTAGGTGGGTGTGACTTCCCAAGGAAGGAGACAAGAAGGTATCCTACAAAAGTATCCAGTGCCAGAGGAATGGCTAATGGCTTTGGGACATTTGTGTTTAATAAGTTGTCTCCTTTGCACTTCACAGACATGCCTACTTTCAAAGTAGAAGTGCTGCATTATTTTTAAAATAGAGTCAACAAAGACAATTCTTCTAAAGGAAAGTCAGAAGAAAGTGTGTCCTCATCCTCTGACTCATATCTAGTAGGAGACTGGATCTAAACAGAATAAGTTAAGGATTCAAAATCTGAGACTAAACAGTTCTCATCTTCTGAAGAAATATCCCTTTTCCTTTTCTGATGACTAGAAGGAGTGGAAAGACATTGCAGAGGCTTCAGTTGCTTAAGGACTATGAAAAGCCCTTGAGAAAAATGACACCACTCCTGTTATGGAGGAAGAAGGAATAATATGAAGGGAAATACCATATTTAGGGGATTTGCCCCAAATTTTAAAATTGGGAAAAAGATATTGCACCTACCTTATTACTGCATTATAATCAAATCTGGAGGACAAAAATATGCACTCCTATGACAGAAAATATTTTGTCCCTGCTGGCTATTCCCATTCTCAATAAAAAGAAGTTATGTACCTACCATAACGTTCCATGTTAGTTGTCTTCATCTCGTCTTCTTTCTTGCTGGTTGGGATCGGAGTCGATCCTCAGTTCTGACTCGGCCATCTTCTATAGCTCGAGAGCTGTTTACTGGCTCGAGGCTACCCCTTATCCCATGATGCCTAGCGATAGCTACCCAGATCTCGTTTGAAATAGCTAACCCCAGACATAGCCAGAGAATAAACCTGTCCAAAACAAATAGGTTGAGTATACCTGTTATACTCTCTAAGTCAGTAGAGGAAACAAACCAGAGAATACTCAGCCAGTGAACCCAGAACTCCTCTCGGTCCAATAGGACAGGGGGACGGAGGGTGGGAAGCAAGAAAGAAGGCGAGATGAAGACAACTAACATGGAACGTTATGGTAGGTACATAACTTCTTTATGTTAAGTTGTCTATCTCGCCTTCATTCTTGCTGGTTGGGACAGCTTCCCTAGCACCTACAATCCTGGGTGGCTCATTGGAACAGACTCTTCAGAACGGTGGAACCAAAGTCAGCTCTGCTCCTGTAGACCTTATCTAGCTTGTAATGAGAAATAAAGGTATGAGGATTTGCCCACGTAGCAGCCGCATAAATAGAATCCATGGGTAACATAGATTGGAAGGCTACAGAGGTGGCCAAGGCCCTAGTAGAATGACCTTTCGGTTTGATAGGCAACTTTTTGTTCCTTAATTGATAGATGACAGTAATAGTGTGAGACAACCACCTGGATAAGGTCACCTTGGAAACTGGGAGACCTTGTTTGCCTAGAGCATAGGAAAGGAATAGTTAGTCCGACTTCCTTATTTCCTTGGTCCTATGCAGGTAAAAATGCAATTGTCTATGAACATCCAATTGGTGTAATTTGTACTCTGCCTTGTTGGTGTGGTTAGGGAAAAACACAGGAAGGTCTATAGATTGGTTTAAATTATTTTCTGAGCAGACTTTCAGAAGAAACAAAGGATTAGTCCTCAGAGCAACCCTGTCCTTATGAAAAACCAAGTATGGAGGACGAACACATAATGCCTGAAGTTCAGAGACGTGTCTAGCTGAAGTAATAGCTACCAGAAAGAGTGTCTTCCAAGATAGAAACTTAATGGAGCAGGACTTGCTGGTTCAAAGGGGGGCAGAGTTAAGGAAGTTAGTACCAAATTAAGGTCCCAAGGAGGAGGGAGATCTCTCACTGGAGGCCTAAGGAGAGTGGTCCCTCTCAAGAAAGCTTTACAGAGCTTATGAGACATAATGTTTGAATTTGACAAACCAACATGAAAGTTAGAAATGGATGCTAATTGAACCCTGATTGTAGCTGAAGTGGACCCGGAATGAAAAGTTGTGCTAAGAATTCCAGAATTTCCTAGACTGGGGTTGAAAAGGGATCTATGTTCCTAGCCTCTGCCCAACAAGAAAAATGTTTCCATTTACTAGCATAAGTTTTTCTGGTTGTGGACTTGTGAGAGGAGACAATAATCTCACGTACAGCCGGGGAAATGCTGGGAAGCCTGGCTAAGGTTGGAAGTGGAGCAACCAAGCTGTGAGCTGGAGAGTTTGGAGGGATTGATGCAACCCGCATGATTGATGAATCAGTAGATCTGGAAATGGGTCCTGAGTCCAGGGCTGATCGAGAAGGTAGTGGTGCAGGAACGGGAACCATATCTGTCGAGGCCAGTAGGGGGCAATGAGGATCATTTTGCAACCCGATGATATTGCTTTCTGTATGAGTTTCGGTATCAGGGGAAATGGAGGAAAGGCATAAAGAAGTCCCTGAGGCCAATCGTGGACTAGACCGTCTTTGGGTGTGTGACCTGGAAGCAGAAGAAGGGAGAAGTAGTTGCTGCATTTGCTGTTGAAGGGGGTGGTAAAAAGATTGCAGCAAGGCTGTCTCCATTTGCGGAAGATAAGATCCGCAACTTCCTGATTCAGAGACCACTCATGAGGCATGAGGATAGCTCTGCTGAGCCTGTCTGCTATGATGTTGGACCTCCCAGGGATGTGTGTCACATTCAGAAAACATTGGGAGGAAATTGCCCACTGCCACAGTCTGAGTGCTTCTCGACACAGGGAGTAGGACCTGGTTCCTCCCTGCTTGTTGATGTACCACACCACTGACATGTTGTCTGTTTGAATTGCAATGATCCAAGAAGGAAAAGAGTCCTGGAGGGCTTGCAACGCTAGGAGCACGGCTCTCATTTCTAGGACGTTTATGTGCAGATGGTACTCGTGAGGCTGCCAAGTGCCTTGGACTGTCCTGCCCTGATAATGTACCCTCCCCACCCTATCAGGAAGACATCTGTGGTCACTGTGGCTACCAGTGGGGGCTGAGTGAAGGGTCTGTCCTGAGTCACTAGTGGGGGAGACCATCCACCAGGAAAGGTGCTTTTTGCATGCTTCTGTAATCATGATCATGTGAGACATGGGCAGCTGTTGGAAAGACCACTGTGTGAACAGAAGCCACTGAAGGATCCTCATGTGAAAGCAGGCCAGTGGGATTAGAAGAATAGCTGCTGCCATGGAACCCAGAGTTTGAAGGACGAACCTGACCTAGATTCTTTTGCTCTGCATTAGAATTTGTACTTGTTGATGAATTGTAGACATCCTTTCTAGCGGTAGCCTTGCGGACATGTTTCTTGTGTCCAAGTCTGTTCCTATGTAGGTGATAGATTGACAGGGCAACAAGGCAGATTTTTTTAAGTTTATTGTAATGCCTATCTGGAAGCAGATTGTGATTGTGTAGTCCCTGGCTTGTAGAAGTTGATGCCTGGTAGTAGCAGTGAGGAGCCAGTCATCTAGATATGGAAACTCCTGGAATCCTCGACGTCTCAGGTCAGCCGTGACCACTGCCATACATTTGGTGAACACCCTGGGGGCTTTGGTGAGACCAAAGGGCAGAGCTCTGAACTGGTAATGACTGGCTCCCAGCCAGAAGTGAAGAAATCTCCTGGAGTGCCTGTTCATCTTGATGTGGTAGTACACGTCCTGAAGATCTATCAAGCACATCCAATTGTCCTGATCCAGAAAGTGTAGAATGGACTGTAGCGTGACTATCCAAAACTTTGTTCTTTGTACAGACCTGTTTAGTCTGCTGCGATCCAGAATTGGTCTCCAGTCCCCTGTCTTTTGGTACCAAAAAGAACCTTGAGTAAGTTCTGGATCCATGGTCTGCCGGGACTTCCTGGATGGCTCTTTTTTCTAGCAGTTTTGAAACTTCTATTACTGCTTGGTCCTTCAGATTGGGTGGAACATCTGGAAAGGATTTCCTTGATGATAAGGGGGGTTGACAGAAAGGAATTTTGTAACCTCTGGATATAATGGACCGTAACCATCTGTCTTGTGTTAAATTTTGCCAGGCTTTTGGGTACAGTGAAAGTCTTCCCCTGACTGCCTCCAGAGGTGAGCAGTCGGGCAATCCTTCAGGGATACTGAAAGGGCTTATCAGAGAAGGATTCTCTGTTGCCCTGGTTCTGTGGACCCCCTCTGCCATGAGGGTGGCATCTGTTGTTATTGTTTCCCCCTCTGCCCCTGGAGGAAAAATCGCTACATGTGTCAAGCAAGGCTCCCTGGGATTTTCGGAACCACATTTTGCCACTCTTTTGACCTTTAGGGTACGGTCTAGAAGGAGTGGAAAAATGGACTCCCATGGCAGAGAGAGTCTTGGCTTCTTGCTCACACCTAGTCAAAGTGTCTTTCACCTGTGATCCAAAGAGAAAGGAACCATCAAAGAGGTGTTGGTGAATGACGCTCAAAAGGGTTCCGCAAAATTACACAGCCGCATCCATGCATGCCTCCTAAGAGCCACACTCGTACCAGCGGCTCTACTCGCACCATCGGCTGTGTAGGAAATGAGCCTCATGGAGGAGTTAACTACAGAATTAAGCATTGCCAACTGGGAAGCTACTTTAGCTTGAGCCCCCTCAGCTGATGGATCTTGAAGGGTATCTCCGAGCTCTTTAAGGAGATCCCTCTGAAGCCAGGTAAAATGACATAAGTAGTTCAGTGACCTCATAGAAAAGGTCGCTGAAGCAAACATTCGCTTCCAGTATCTGTCCATCATCCTAGACGCCTTGTTAGGAGGATGGACAGACTAAGAGGTCTCCGCTAACTCTTTTTTGGTGGCTGCTGCTACCACCATGGCATCAACAGGAACACTTTTGGTAAGGAACTGCTTATCCTGGGGTGCTGTGATGAATTTGCCAGGTCTCCTTGGAGTTGGTTCCACTGTATCCAGAGCTGACCAAGCCTTTCGAGCCACCACGGACATAAATGGATCGAAAGGCGGAGAAACCCAGGAGGTGGAAGGTCGGGAACCGAATGCATCCAGAAATACAGACTCATCCTCGGAAGGGGCTAGAGGATTCCAGTTCCCCCTCTACTTAAGCATTTCTAGGATGTCCGAGAAGAAAAAATCTTCAGAGGGGGATCTCAGGGACCCTTCCGAATCATCTAAGTCTGTAGCAGAAGTGATAGACTCAGGGGAGTCAATGTGCTTCCTCTTGCACTTTTTCTTATGAGGGGGCTCCTCTGAATGATCAGGGGAGGCCTCAGAAGAAGCAGAAACACCCAATGGAGTGCTCTGGAGCACTGCTTCCCTATGCTTGGGGTCTGGAGGAGGAGCAGAGGTTGGCACAGGCACTACAGGGGACGGACCCGGTGGGGCCGATAGTGGAGCTGACTCAGTGGCCAGCACACTCCTCATGACATCAAAGGAGTCCCTGCCATGATGCAGAGAAAGCTCTGGTTCTGAGGAAATCGGAATCTTTCTCCGCACCGAGGGAGATGGCCCCGAGGCCGATGTAGGAGCTGAGCTCACCTGCGCCGAAGCTCCGAGAGGGAGAGCAGGGTCGGACAAGGGTTCGATGCCACTTGCCCCCTCAGAGCCGATGAGGGAACCCTGGTGCCCAGATCCCTCGACAGACGGCACCACTGAGGGGATCAGAGCCGACATCGGAACTGAAGGAGATAGAGTTATCTGAGCCGACAGTTCCACTACACGAACCCCAACAAACTCCGGCTCCGAACTCATTGGAGTCAGAGGAGGAACATCGAGAGAAGTGGATGGAGCCAACACCTGTTGAGGGGGGCTGGACAACATCTTGGCAAGTACCTGCGACTTTAACAACCTACTGACCCCCCTCTCTCTACATCGTGATCTGACAGCCTAGAGGATCGAGGGGAGTGAGAGGATCGGTGACTGTGCTCGCTCTGAAGCAATGGAGACTGAGGAGCTGAATGTACCAATTCCAGTGAAAGGGACCTCAGCCTCTTGTGGCTCTGTGAAGGCTCCGAAGTTTCTGATGGAGCCGAAGGGGAGATAGACTTATCGGTGCCAGCCGGAACCGAAGTAGAAGGTAGAGTCTGAACCGAGGACGGCTCCAAACTTGGAGCCAACGGCTTGGTAGATTTAGAGGATTTCACAGGCTGAGAGCTCTTGGCTGGTGAATCCTGGGGTTTTAAAAGACCCCTAAGAATAAGCTTATTCTTACACTCCTGTAGGACTCTTGGACTAAAGGCATGGCAGATAGAACAGGAGTCCTGCAGGTGCACAGCGCCTAAACAGTAGACGCAAGTGTGCCCATCTGTCAGAGACATTTTCTGACAGCATGAGTCACACTTCTTGAATCCAGACACTTTGGATTCCTTTGACATCCTGAAAGAAGAAACCAACAATTACAGCAACAGCTACCAAAAGCAAAATACAGTCTACACAAAAAACACACTGTACAACAAGACTATAGCTAAAGGTTTTTTTTTTTTTTTTTTAATAGGAAAGCCTCTAACTTAAACGGCTAGCCTATGAAAGAAAGGTAGAAGGAAAGCCTCTAACCTAAACGGCTAACCTGACAAGAAGAGGATAGGGGGGAGGGTGGGGGAGAACTCTAAGTTAAACGAGTTCTCAAGGAAAAGAAGGGATACTACAACTAAACACTAGTTATCACAAAAAACAAAACTAATTATTAACAATAAAACACTGAAAATATAGAAGTCTAGAGTAATAAAGTTATACAAAAATCTTTATACGAGCCTGAGCCAGAAAAACGACACCTCACAGCTGAAGCGGCAAACAAGATCTGGGTAGCTATTGCTAGGCATCATGGGATAAGGGGTAGCCTCGAGCCAGTAAACAGCTCTCGAGCTATAGAAGATGGCCAAGTCAGAGCCGAGGATCGGCTCCAATCCCAACCAGCAGGAACGAAGGCGAGATGGACAACTTAACATCTCCTCTTCACTGGCACAGTCTCTGATCAATTCTGCTCTTCAGGTTCTAGTTTCCAGTTTTCTTCTCCCTTTTTCTTTATATACTTATTTAATCCTCACATTACTAATTCATGTTGTCTTACCAAAAAAATGTATTCCTGCTACACATGTACAATGCTTAAATGCTATAAATATAAAGACATGCATCTATAGTGTTTCTTCCTGGGCCTCCACTGAAAATGGGCAATGTCCTAGTCAGACTTTCCCAGTAAACAAATGTTTAATAAATAAATGTCAAAAAAATTGTAAAAGCATACTTTTTGTTTATTACATTCTTCTACTTCAAAATTTGCAATTGTCTAATCACATACTTATCCAATTCTTGTTTATTGTTATACTCTGCTTATTTAGTGTTGACTGTATTATACTTTATTTTACATGTAAGTATTGTATTTTGTTGCTTTTATCCTCAGGCATCTGCTGAAAAGGGATATTTGCATATACCTTGCCAGAATTTTCTTTTAAAAATTCTAATAAATAAATTAAATAAATAATTGCATACGTACATGATAAGAATGATCTCAGAGGACACTATAACATAATACAACTAAAATTTAATTGTATCTTGTTTATCCCTTGAAGTTAACCAGATTAACCATGTATGAGTATTCATATTTTATGCTAATTAGGTGTAATTGATTTTAGACGTGTTCTAGATTTTCAGGATCTCTGCTCCTGATTCTTTCAGGGCCTCCATCATGCACCTCCATCTCACCCCACTCTGGAGAGGAATCAAGGCGAAGATCCTCCCGCACTTGATATTGGTTGAATATGCAAAAATGTTGCACTGTAACAGCTAATGTGTGACTGATCAGCTCACAGACCATTTGTGGGGCTTTAGGCAGTGGAAACTGAGTATGCTGACAAGACAGGTGTTTCTTGGAATGTTGCTGGCTATGATGAAGCAGACAGATGACCTCCTGACAAAAGGATAAAATTGCGTTCCCCTTTCAGTGTTGATGGACAGTACAATAGCTATATCATTACAATGTACATCTATCAATACCTGCAGAGGGGTGTCTTGTAAACTAGTGAGCATTATGAGAAGAGTTCTCATCACCAATATGTGAAGGTATGACTCCTGAGAGGAGACAGCAACCAAGTATATCCACAAGAAAGTTGGCCTTCATTGGAATGTGGATGACTGTGAAGAAGCAGATGGACTGAATCAGACTTTCATGGCCTCTTGACAAAGGAGGTATGAATGGATTCCTGTTTGGTTGTTGATGTACTGTACAGCAGCTATGCTGTTACATTGTGAAGCTAACACCCCTGCAGAAGAGTGTCTTGAAAAACATTGAGCATTAGAACAAAAGTTCTCATCTCCAAGAGTAATGTGAAGGTGTGACTCCTGAGATGATCAGATAGTCTGAATCATATACCCATTGTGGTGCCCTCCTCGTTTGACAGCAGCCATGTCTGTTCTGACTGTTGCCTGAGGAGTCTTCAGCTGGAAAGGTTTCTATCAACTAACTTCAATCACAACCATAAGTGAAGTTTGCAAGTCTTGAAAACTCTGATGCGGTGCAAGAGAATATATACATTTTGGTACCAGTGATCTCAAACCATCTGCTAGAAAACCCTTTTTTATAGTCTGACATGTAGCACTATTACTATGTACACTGCTGTGAGTCCTAGAGCATTTAGACCAAATGCTGTCAAGCTGATCGGATGTAAGAATGTGAGTTACTGCATGCTGCGTTACTATTAACCTGCCCTGGGAAAGCTGTGCCCACCTCTAAATGTAGTATAAGGTGCAGCCAATCAAAATCAGATACTGAAATGGTATGGTGAGTTTGTAAGGTCCACATATAATGGATCAGTCTGAGCAAAGTCATCAGAAGTAAACCAAAATGGCCATAGATGGAGAAGATGGAGAAGAAAGGATCCAGTCAACTACATATAGGAATATCTTAGCTCCCTGAAGTCCACGTTGAGCTAATACTAAGTATGTGTACTTGTGAGACATCTTAAAGGTAGATATAACACCAAAAGACAGGGCTCAGAGCTCGTAAATGATTGGGTCCTATCAAGAAGTTCAACTGCTTTCTGGATTCCTTTGCATTTTTATGAGGAGGCTGGCAACTTGAAAGTCCAAAGAACATGTCCAGTCTCCTTCTGATAATTGCAGGTCAGAATGAACAATGCACACACAATGGATTTGTTTTAAAATAAATGAGTTTAGGCCACTGAAATGCAGTATTGCCCTCAGAATATCTGTTTTCTCTGGCACCAAAAATAATCTAGAATAATGCCTAAGCTCTTACTAGTCAACTGGTAATTTCTACATGGTCTTTTCTACTATGATGCTAAACACATCATTGCTTGCCATATGTTTTGGAATGGGAGAAAGATCTGTCAAGGAAAAAAAGGGGGGATGGATTTAGTTAGACAGGGGACTGTGTACTCTCTGGAATTATGGTTTTCAACTACCTGTTCTTGATAATGAGCTTCCAAAAGGACAAGTAAGGAGATACTTGATACCCTCCCCACCTATCTCCACATGCAGACAGGTAAGGCCTCAAAACTGCTGCTGCACACTCATTGTTGGACCGATGCCTGTTAGTGAACAGTATAGACCCTTGCCTTCGTGCCTTTAAACCTACTGAAAATTAATCTGGTTACTTAGCAGCTTCTTGTTGAGCATTTCTTGTGTGTGTTATGACAGGACCACATCTGATGCAGTATTCTCTGCATTCTGGAAAAATAGTGCTCTGGAAGGGAGGACATCCACAGCAGGCAGGGTTTGTCCTGCCCTTCTATATTCTCAATGTGCTTGAGGACTTTATTCCCAAAATATGAAAGTCAGAGAAGAAAGGATCTATAGGTCACTATGATGATGTCAGTGAAATCTGTAAGACTAAGTCAACAGGGCATGTTACAATACCAGAACTCACAGCTGTGGCTGTTTCCTCTGCTGCACTGTCAAGATGTGTACTAAGATGGGGCGGAGCCTAGATGGCCAACTGACAACAGCACTTTTATAGAGTTCCATAAAAGCAGTCTAAAAAAGGAAAATAATTAATCTCATCGAATAAAAACAGCTAAATATCATTGATAAACATCTGCTGCACTTGTAAACTAAATTTGGTAACATTTCATCAATATTTTCCTGTCAAAACAAGATTGGAGATTACAACTACGTCATGATAATGAGCAACTCAAAGAACTCACACTCTGAATCTACCTTGAAAAAAGAAATTCAGCTTATGTCTTCCACACTACAGGAGCTATCTTTAAAAATGGAGGATTTTAAGGACAATCTTGAAAATCTAAAGGAGAACTGTCAAAAACATACTGATGTCTTCAAAGATTTTTTACAACAGCAGCAAACAAAAATATCAGATACTGAAACATCTCTCTGTGATATAGAAGGAAGACTGAAGGAAGAAGAAAATCAAAGTGAATTATTCTTGCAGCAAAACAACTGGTTAATAAACAAGATAGATGACCTAGAGAATAGAGAAAAATGAACAAATATCAGAATATTTGGTCTCCCAGAAACATCTGAGGGTGAGGACATCACCTTGTTTCTTAATTTCTGTTTACCTGAAATCTTGGATTTAAAAGAAGGACTATCCAGTGGTATGGAGAGGGCTCATAGAGACATAGGAAAACCTTTGCCTTCTTCATCTAATGCTTCTCCAAGGTCAGTTGTAGTAAAGTTTTTATCATATATTGATAAAGAACTTGTGCTCAAATCAGCATGGAGGAAAAGTCCTTTAAAATACAAATATCACCAAATCAGATTTGATAATGACTATTCTATTGGAGTCCTGGATATGAGAAAAAAATACCTTGGCCACTTGTGAAACTTCTCAAACAAAACACAATAAAAGCTCAACTAGCATATCTTGCAAAAATCAAGATTTTTCACTTGAGAACCTTTAACAATACAGAAGAGGCATCATCCTTCATCAAAAGCAATAATATAATCACAATCACTGAAGAAATTGACTGGTCTGCATCTACATCATTAAAAAGATCTCCTGAAAAAAATTCCTGGACTGATGTAAAGAAAAAGAAACAAAGAACTGAAACAAAAATGTAACATATTCAAATGATCTAAAAGATTCTACTACAGTGTGAGATTCAAACCAAAGAAACAAAAAATGTATGTATAATATTTTATTTAGTTGTTTCACTGTTTATTCTTCTTTTCTTCTCATTCCATAAGTGTCTCTGCTTGTAATGTTCTTTATCTCCTTTCTTAATCTTCTGTTACATATTTGCTACATAAATATTAAGTAACAACACAAAAATAATCATAACATAGGAGTGATAGTGATTGTGGAGTAGTATTTAATATAAAGAATTACTGATATTCTTTGTTTGACTCTTCTGGTAGAGAAGAGGGGGAAGAATAGCTGGTATCAAGGGTAAGGGAGAGTAAGTGAAGACTGACATGTCTGCAATGGCTAAGAATATGTCAGCTTGTGGTCATTTCATCAAATGTGCAAAAGTTCTCGGAATGTGTCAGGATACAATCTATAGCACGTTAGATTTAATACACATATAAATGAAGGTCATGCCAGTCTGTGTGTTTTTAGGTTTATTTTGAAATTGGTTGGGTAGATAATTAGAGAACAGATGCTTTCGCTTGGAGAGTGATTGTTCCGGCTTTCCACCACTGAACGCAACATTTTCAAATATTTAACATTCGGAGAGGCTGCGAACAGATAACTTTTGCCTATGAGAGTGTCATGTACTCACAATAGAGCCAAACTCTTTTGCAGTTGTCCAAGCAGCCTCTTCACAAATAATAAGCACATCAGTCATAAAATGTACTCCCAAAAGAAAGATAACATAGTACGAGAGGGAGGGTGAGAGTGAAAGTAAAGTGCTGTGAAGCAGAATAGCGAAGGAGTTATAAGAATCTTAATACATACTGTCTTAAAGTGAATGCTGTAAGCACTAACATTGCAATGATCTCTTCAACCCCTTAGTGTTCTTTTAATAATAAAAGATAACATATTCCAAAAATATTTGTCTACACTAGATGTGTAGATAGAGAAGATACATTTTACAAATGTGAAGATTATGAAATCGAAGAAGCAAAATGACAGCGTATGCACAAACTTCCTCATATTCTTAAAGGGACAAGCAGTCTTTTAACAGTTTGATAGCAGAGATGTAGCACTAATAGGAGGGATGAGGCTTAATACATTTAAAAATAATTACAAAGCTCTCAAGGCATTTTGTCATATTTAGTTTTTTGAAGTTCATTATCAAATGATCTTTGGACCTAGAAATTAAACAATATTAAAGCAAAGGCAAGAAATATTACTATATATATATATATATATATATATATATATATATATATATATATATATATGTCAAGTATACACAGATGTCATGACAGATTTTAGATGTAGGGGTGATGTGTATTTTAGTAGGGGAAACATATGTACCAAATCACAACCATTAAAACTATGGAGCACTTTGCTATGAAGGGTAAACAGACTTCTGTGCATGCTTTAATTTCCTAGGGACTGAGTTCAGCTGAACATAGCTGAGCAATTACCTATGTAAGAAGATAAGGTGATCACACCTGAACAATTGCCTTTGTAAGAGAACTACAGTCTTGTTGAGAAAGTCTTTGAAATGATGATGTTATTTTGAATTAAGCAGATTGAAATTAAGCTGATGTATTAGTTTTTTTTCTAGGAAATGGAGGAAAACTAATTTCTGGAGAGAAAAAGACATTACTTATACAAAGTTTTATATTGTTTCTCTTTTCAAGTCATTTAATATAGTTATTGGATGTGATGTCAGGAAACATGGCTAATCTTAGTCTTGTTACATGAAATTAAAAGGCATTGGAAAGGGGCTCTTTGTAAACATTACATTACTATGTTTGATTACTATTAGAAGCCTTAGACATTTTTCAGTTAATTCACAAGATGAAACATTGGTAAATGAAACAAGTCTTGTTTACTTAAAAAGCAAACAATTTACTTTAAATATTATATAAACTGTTAAGTTATGGCAATTTTAGCATCTACTATGGAATAGAGATAGTCAATATAATGTTCTCTTCTTGGGTGATTATTGGAAATGTGCTGAGAATTTATGTCTAAAATAGATCAACTGACACCTACAAGGAGATGATTACAATTTATTTGAAAAATAAAAGGATATGGTATATTTTAAAGCATAGCTCCATATTTATGCAGACTATTTTATTACTTTAAATAAGAAGGAGCATGTTTGACACTTAAATATTAAGGATTTATTTTGACTTTAAAAACTGCAAGATGACAAACATATGTCTTGTGTTAAAGGCACTTACTTATGTGAAATGCTTTTCATTACATAATTACTACAAGGGATAATACTAAGGCATACATACTTAACTTCCAGCTGACCACATGTTTAAATATGTCTTTAATAGACAGAGTTATAAACCTTTTCAAATGAGAAAATTCATATAAGTACTCTATATGGAAACATGCTACTGATGTGTAGAAGTATAAAACATGCTGATAACATGTAAATATATTACATGATATACAAAATGATGACATGATCTATATTTGATTTGAAACTTAAACGTTCTATTTCTAAGGAGGGAAATAGAAAAAAGGGGGTGGACCTTGTTGTTACATTAAAATATATAGATAAATGATATTTGTTTGGGAACGTATATAAATGGTGTAACAATAAATTATAGCTTACTAATTGTTTAAAACTTAGATCTGGAATGAAAGAAGGGAGAGGAAAATTATATATAATATTGGAAATTACATATAAGTGTTAAAATTCCACAAAGTATGAAAAACAAATGAATATTCATTAGCAGCTGGATAATGTTGATTGTTGACAGTATTATAATACAATTAAAATGTTAAATGATTATTTTATGTTAATTTACTACCATGTAAGAACATCACATATATGAGGAGAAATTAACATATATTGTAATTTAAGAAAAAAATGAAAATACAATCAGATTTAATTGAAACTTAAAAGATTAACTTGCTCAATTAAAAATTGATTTATTCTTGTAATTCTAATGGATCTCCGATAAATTAAAAATGGAGCACAAAAAAAAATTTGTCTGTTAGACATGAGGGATAATCTGATCTTTTTGTCATCTATCAGATTAGGAATGTATATCATTCCATGTATGATAGGTGGTATTTTGAAATTCTGGATTACAGTGTTAAAAACAATTGTATTTATGTTATCATTTTTGTCCTATTATGGCCTGAAATGAAATTCAGCCTAATAATGTTAAAAAAAAAATCCAATCTAGTCAAGATTCATAAAATGGGGAAAAACTTTTTTTCAGTCACAATGCTATGGAAGATGTTTGGGTAATATTATAAATACTAGTAAAGTTGAGTTACATCAAAACATATGGACTTAACATTACTCTCTTTAAATACCAATGGTCTAAATAACCCAAAGAAGAGATCAAATCTATTAAGAAACTTAAAATTAAACAAAGTGCAAGTAGTCTTTCTTCAAGAGACTCACTTCAAAATGAATGATATGTATCTATGGAAGTCAGATGAGTATATAACATTAGCTCACTCATCATATAAAACAAAAACTAGAGGAGTAATGATCTTATGGAGAAAAATATTATTAATCCACAGGTTCTTTGCAGTTATGAAGATAAAGAAGGTGTTATAATGATTGTCATAATAAAATTTAATAATAGAGTCTGGACACTAGTAAATTTATATTGGTTTCCTGGCACAGGGAAAGGAATAGTTAAAAAAAATCTAGATCTCATTGACAAAACATACAAAGGTAACTTGATAATAGGTGGGGACTTTAACTGTATTCTTGATAACTCTGAGACCACTAATAAAATAAATTTACCATTAATTTGTATAGCAAAATTACTCAAAAAATGGAACGAAAATCATAATTTAATAGACACATTTAAATTTAGAGAGAATAACTCATTATTAAGTTCTCACCAAGATCATAGATTTGATACTCAAACAAGAATTGATAAAATTGATGCCCCCCAAGACTTAAACACAAAAATAAATAATTTTTCAATAATCCCATGCCCCGTATCAGATCATAGAGCTGTTCTTATTATTATCCAAGTGGAATTTAAAAAATTAATACAGATGACAAGAATACCATAATACATCACATAATTGAAAGATTTTAAAGCTTGGCTGCTCACAGAATTACACTTATTTTTAGATACCAACTTATCCAATGAACTTAATATAGTTATGATATGGGACACCTTAAACATCTTTATCTATGGCAAAATTCTCACATAGTTCAAAAATAAGTTAAAATAATGGGACTCAGAATTACTCAACATACAAAATCAACTTACAAAAATAAACAATAATGACACAACAAATATGTTGACTAATAAGAAGAAAGTTGATAATCTAAATAAAAATATAATGTAATTTTAATGCATAAAACCAATTTAGCATTAGAAAAATTAAAACTAAATTAATATTCTGTATCTGCTAAACATATGCACAATTTAGCAATAAGAGCTTAAATGCAAATTAGAACAAATAACATTAATAACATTATTCATAAAGGAAGAAAAAACAAAAACATTTCAGATATTAGTGATATACTAGATGCTTTCAAATATCATTATGTTGTGGATGGAAATCAAATAAATGACCTTAATCTAGAATTGAGTTTTAACTTGAATAGAAAAATACCAGAGAAGCTAAAATTAAAACGTCAAGAACACATTACACATAAAGAAGTTCTAGAAAAAATTAAAGAAATCAAAAATAATTCCCTATATAGACTTAACTGCCTTTTTTGCAGGGGAGAAACAGAATGAGCAGAATAACCTGAAGGCTCACTACATTCAGAAGGACTGCTTAAAAATTAATTCTTGTTTACTCCTTTGCACAATTTTAGTGGATTTTTTGACTTTCATACACAAATCACACTTGTAAGGATCATCCATATTCCTCAAACAAAATAAAGGTGTACCTAGCAGCAGCAGAATTGCCCTGCTTAAGTCATATTTATGAAAAGATTACTTAATATAACTAAAAATAGTAACAGGAATTAGGTCAAAATCTCCACAAATAAAAGAGGAGAAATCTGAAAGGAAAGTTACCAAAGACCATGAACCAATAATTAAAGGAATGAACAGAATAAAAATTCTCAACCTCCTAAACAATTTGTCCTAACAAAAAAAAAAAAAAACAGATTTGTTTTTTTTTTTTTCTTCTGAAACAAATTGTGGCAAAGAAGGTCTGTAGACATAAGCACCCATGAGGTACTAACTCTGATGGCTATTAAAATACAATCATCAGCATACAACTGAAATATGGCCTTGCCCCCAGTTCTTTTGCTTTTGTTGTAATGTCTTAAACTCACAAAACCAGCAATTCAATTACTAAGAGAAACAGTTTTGGCAATAAAGGACATCCCCATCTAGTCTGTCTGGAGATTTTTTTCCTTTTGTGGATATTTGTTCATTTATTAAAATATCAAATGTGGGTTTATTGTACATTATTTTAAGTTACTGAATGAACACATCCTCAAAATATGAACACATCCCAAAAATCCCTAATCTGCAATACTTCAAACAGAAAGTCTCACTGTACAACCATGAAAAGCCTTTCTAATATATTGAATAAAACCACCCCATCATAATGATATCTTACTTGATGGTTTCAAGAAAAGTATCCAAATTCCAGGAGATATAAATACTCTTCTTGCCCAATTAAGGAGTTTGGAGTAAGAAGATAAACTGTTATAAAGTACAAAATTAAATGTGTTCCACATATAAATTGAAGTAGTATACAAGGAAAAAGAAGACACTTATCTGTTACCATCTCTGGTGGACATTAAAATACAATCATCAGTGCACAGCTGGAGAACTTTAATACTGAACAAAAAAAAAAAAACACCCAAGCATAAGGATATCATAACTGATGTTTTTCAAGAAAACTAGTCAGATTCCACCAGTTATCAATACTCTGCCTGCCTTTAAAAAACAACTTTGTTCTGGCCTTGAAAATGTAGGCAAAACTGCAATCAACCTTTTGTTTAGGATTTTGTTAAAATGTTTATGTCCAAATTCAAGGGTGAGATAATCATATAATTAGCAAAGTCAGTGTTATCTTCCTTCCTTTTCTGCATTAGAATAATTATACCATGTTTCATGCCACCTGGGGTTGTTTTTGTACTCCAGATTTGATTATAATGCTCTAATAAGATAGGTGTAACTTATTTCCCTACTTATAAAATTCTGGAAGAATCCTTCTGGACCTGGAACTTTCCCTTTCTTTATGTCCTATATTGTTATCCAGATCTCTTGTAATGTAGTAGAAGCATTTAACTTCAACTGTTCCTCATTGCCTACTGCTTTTCTATACAATGGACTTTAAAACCACCCTTATATGTGTACCCCTTATGTTTCTAGTATACTCTTTCAAAATATAGTCTAAGGGCCTGCCTTATTTGACTGGCTGAAAATAACGTCTGTCCACCTTTTTTCCTTTATGCAGTCCATTATCTGTTCTCTGTGTTTTTCTTTATATGCCACACTATATGCTTTTTATTTTCTGCCCTTGCAGCTACCAAAAGCCTTTTCTGCATAAATATTCTATATCTCCCTTTAATATTGATAACTGCTCCATCTACCCCTTTAAGAAACATAATGCCTTAATTAGAAAGGGCACAATATTGGTCTCAGCTGATATTAGATCCTGTAACCCTTTTTACACATTTTCATTTTCCAGCACATTATTATCATGTGTTCCCCTGCTCTTACCATCTGTTGCCACTAGACAAGCACTTAAAGCTGCTTTTTACGCACTGTGATAAAACATGCAAAGCATCACTATCAAGACTAGCACCATGCATTTTTTCACAGGAGCATAGTCTAAAATATATTAATTGAATATTGCAATGTGCTTTACTCTTGCCTGATCTTCCTAGCCTATTAGAAAATAATCTAACTCCTTCTCCTCTAGAATCTTATGTCTTTCTCTCTCTCTCTCTCTGTATATATATATATATATATATATATATATATATATATATATATATATATATATAGCCTGTCTAGTTCTTGAATCAACATACATTGAAATATCTTCAAATCACCTGCATATTCCCATCATCTATTACTCCTTTCAGTTTAAAAAAAGTCCTCAAAAATACTGGGTCATCAGCATTAGTCATATTTATACTGCCTAGCACTATTTTGCTTCTTTGCACTATACTCGTTTATATAATCCATCACCCTATTAAACTTATTATACAAGATTCCATCTTAAATTTTAGGCTCTGATGAAAGAAAATTACTACTCCTCATTATAACTTCAACCTGTAAGTGCAGGAAATCTGGACAAAGCCAAAAATAAAGTGGGACAAAGGCCCAAAATTAGAGATAGATTTTAAATATTGCCCTTCTAAACATAGAAAATTGTGAGAGTAGTGGGTTTTTGATTACCATGCATTATCTGAAGAATGACATCTGAAACTAAGATATATATTGTTATCAAATGACTTCGGTCCTCAATAATTTGCCAGAAAATGACACATTTTAAGAGGAACAGACCAAAAATATGAGGCAAAAATATGAACATCCTGCAAAAATCTGGATAACTGAAATGTATGCTCCTGCCTTGCCTCTCCCTGTTTTATGATTTATACCTGTGCATTCCTGTTGCTGTAATTTATGAGCTTCCCTAATCATTAACTTAACTTTTCATAATAGGTCACTTGAAAAAAACATTTAAATCTCTGAAGAAAATCTGTTTAGGTTTAATGGGGCGTGAGTACTCTCCTACATTCCAAGAGATACCTTTAATGCATGTAGTCTTACTTTTACATTCATTCTTACCTCTGTTGACAGAACCATATCTTGACCCCCCCCCCCCCCAGAAAAAAGTTTGATGAACTGACTCCCTGGGCTGGAGTATAACTTCTTTGGCAAATATATATCAGCCTACATCCAGCAAAAGTCAGTTCTATTGCTTTGTTCTAGTGTGGAAACAAAGAAAATAAACAAAGCTTCCTTCTCTCCACAATGACAACTAGCACAAATGGAGTCAATCATTCTGAAATAAACTAAATCATAAACAATGGCATACTATATGTAGTGTGGCTCATTTGCTGAACACCTATTTTCAGATACCCATAAGTCTTCTCACATAAATCATGCCAAACTCTTTTGTTATTAAAGAAGCTCAATGTCTGGTACATTTAACTCACATACATTAAAAAAGTTAATATTTGCTGTTTTACAATAATTTAACAAGGAAAATCTTTGAAGAAAAAACAGCACTTTAAACTGATTCAAAATGTAAGGCTTATTTTATTCTTTACCTCTTTTACTGTGCTCCTTAAATACTTCATCTCACCTTCTGACAAGTCACACAAAAGGTAGGAATAAGAAGCCAGAAGCCCTCTCACCTCTGAACTGAGAAAGGTAATTACTCAACATGCTCCTTGTATAGCATTTATTTTTTCAACACATTTGTAAAATTAGAACTTTTTTACCTAAAATTACCACAGAATAAAGAAGTAAAGAACATTAGGCCATAATCATCAAGAAAATACAGTTGTGTAAGTAAGCTTACCACAACAGTACATGGTTGAATGACCACTGCATTAGTAGCCATATATATATGGGTTATATCCTGCTAACTTGCAGAGCTTAATGGCACATTCCACACACCTAAACTGTTAATCAATTTGAGCAGGGCTGAAGAAAAAGAGTGGTTTGGGTGCTAATCCCTTCAAAGCTTTAGTGCCAACTGAGAGAGGGAGGCTAGAGTTATTTAAAGGTCAGTACTAGGAAAATAAACACAGGTTCTCACCCTGTCAGCAAAACAACATATAAAATAAGAGAGATGGTGGGAGGGAACAGCTACTGCAGCAGTGATCATTTGAATGTCTGCTGTTATGGTAAGTTTACTTCCACAATTGTACTAATGTTCATTATACTGATCACTGATTCAGTAGCCTTAGCTATATGGGTAGACTACCATAGCTTATACTGACTGAAAGGAGGAAGCCTCTGGACAGTGATCTTAGAAAAGCTTGTCCTAGACCTGGATAAGGAATCTAGTTTGTAGTGGTTTGTAAAAGTACGCAGAGAGGATCAAGTTGCTCCCTCTCAAATACTTCTAAATTCCATCCCTTTCTAAAAAGCCAGAGATTAAGCCAACCCCCCCCCCCCAGAAAAAAAAAAAACATCTTTACTTGCTGCTCTGGTGGCGTAAATGAATAAAGTCTGACTATGCTCCAGATGAACCAGGTTCAATTAGTGGCTCAGACATGTGATGGGGTTGGCAGGGAGGATGAAGCATTCATATCCTGCAGAGGATTGAAATCAGACAGCAGTAGATGTCAGGCTGGGTTGTGTGACTAAGCATGGTGCATTGCCCTTAGGGCCGGGGGGGTGCATATTATAGTTTCCTCATGCCTAGCCATTCCATAGCTTGATGCTTGGCATGTAGAAAGGGGATATTGGCCATACAAAAACCCCAGACCCTGCAGATGATGGCAACACTCCTGATACTCAGCCCACACTTCCACTGACAGAAAATAAAATAAAAATAATGCCCAAGTTGATCTCTCAGATGGAAAGGCAGATGGGCTTATTTGATGGGAAGAAGGAAACTTATTGGTAAAAAGGGGTACTGGATAAAAAAAATAATTAAAAAAAAGACATTTTCACTTGAGATTGCATTAAAAAAGGGAGATCTCTGGGTACACATGCTAAAATAGTTGACAAATGTAACTTGATGGAAGAGTTAGTCAAGCTAGAGGACAGTAATTCACACATATAATGTAGAATTAGAGAAAAAAAGAAGTTATGTCCTTAGCATAACATTCCATCTGTGTTGTCAATCTTCATTCATTCTTGATAGATGGGTTCGGTTCCAACCTCTCGGAACTGACTCGGCCATTATACAGTTCGTGCCAGCCAAAAACTCTTGAGATAAGGCTCTACCCACAGTGCCCCTCTCTTCACTACCTCAGATAGATCGAATTTGCAGTCTAGTGTAGAAAAAGACAGAAGCCCTGTCTAATGTATAACCCTATAACCTCCCAGAACAAGGACCGATCCTTCAAAAGTCTCTCGGAGGGGACAGGAGGGTGGGATGTCAAGAATGAATGAAGATCAACAACACAGATGGAACGTTGTGGTAAGGACATAACTTCTTTATCTGATGTCGATCTTCATTCATTCTTGACAGATAGGACAGAGTCCACAGCTAGATCCTAGGTGGCCCTAAGAAAGGATATTCCTAAGTACCATAGAGCCAAAGTATGCTCTTCCCCTGGAGACCATACCTAATTTGTAAAGAGTGATAAAGGTATGAGGAGTAGCCCATGTTGGAGCTGTACATGTTTCTTCCATAGAGTCCTTGGAATGAAAGACATCTGAAGTGGAAACAGATCTGGTGGAATGTGCTCTAACTGGAGCAGGTAGTTTGAGTTTATTCTGATTGTAGACAAATGTGACACAATCTCTAAGCCATCTTGATAATGTAAGTTTTGATACTGGTTTACCCAATCTGGGTCCTGAAAAGGATACAAATAGTTGGTCCGATTTTGTAGCAGATTTTGTTCTATCCAGGTAAAAAGTTAATTGTCTGTGGATGTCCAGCAAATGTAAACAGTATTCACCTTTGTTTGAAAAAATTGTAAAGAAAACAGGTAAGTCTATAAACTAGTTAATATTAGATTCTGATACTACTTAGGGGAGGTAGGACAGGTTGGTTCTTCGCGACACTCTCTCCTTGTGAAAAATGATGTAAGGATGCTTTACACATAAAGCTTGTAATTCGGAAATTCTACTGGCAGATGTGATAGCCACCAGGAAGAGGGTTTTCCAAGATAAAAACTTGAGGTCGCAAGTAGCTGCTGGCTCAAAAGGCTGTTGAACTAGGCATTGTAAAACTAAAGTCAAATCCCATGGTGCTATAGGGTCTTTGAATGGGGGTTTTAGATCTAAAGAGCCTTTAAGGAAAGTTTTGCACAAACGATGAGACATCAAGGGATGATCATTAAATCCATTATGAAAATTGGAAATAGCTGCTAATTGAACCTTAATTGTGGAAGTAGAGGCTCCTGATTCAAATAAGGACACTAAAAATTCCAGGACCTTATCAACTGATGCTGAAAAGGGGTCTATGTTGTTCGCAGTGGCCCGAATTGAAACTCTTTTCCATTTACTAAAGTAAAGTTTCTTAGTGGATGGTTTATGGGAAGCCAGAAGAATCTTTTGTACTGGAGAGGGTAAGTTATTCTGCCTGTCAATTACTGGAATTGGAGATACCAATCCATCAGCTTGAGATTTTGGAAATCGGGATGTACCAAGCCCTGCAGGTGAGACAGCATGTCCAGAGCTGGGTCCAGAATCCAAGAGCAGTGAACCAGATGAGGCCAAAGAAAGGGGAACCAGACTTGGTGAGACCAATAAGGTGCAATGAGAATTACTCTGCTTCTCAACCTTTGGGCTTTCCTCAAAAACTGGGAATCAGTGGAGTCGGAGGAAAGACAAAAAGTAGTCCTGGGGGCCAATCGAGGAGAAGTGCATATCTCAGGGACTCCCTGTAAGGGGGAATTAGGGCAAAGTAGCTGCTGCATTATCGGGGAAGCAAAAAGACTGCAGCAAGACTGGCCCCAAAGAAGAAAGATCTTCATCGCTATGTTGAGGCTGAGAGATGACTCGTGAGGCAAGAGGATTCATCTGTTCAATTTGTCCGCCATCACATTGGAGTTTCCTGGGATATGCTTTGCTATCAGAAAGCAGTTAGAAGAGACAGCCCACTGCCAAATCCTGAGGGCTTTCCAACATAATGGGTAGGTTCCCCCATTCGTGTTCATGTACCAGACTACTGACATGTTGCCTGATTGGATTGCAGCTGTCCCCAAAGGAAGGACAGACTGGAACACTTGCAAAGCTAAAAGTACTGCCCTCAGTTCTAGGATGTTGATGTGTAATCTGCCCTATTGTGGGGACCAAGTGCCTTGATCAGCACTTACCAGATAATGCCCCCCCCCCCATCTGGGAAGCGTCTGTGGTCACTATGGCTTTGGGCAGAGAGGGAGAAGATGTATGACCCCATAGGTTTTCTTCTGACTTCATCCACCAGGATAAATCCTTTTTGCAGTAATTCATTATCAGAATTGGATGAGACATTGGTTGAGTTAAAATTGACCACTGTGACAGCAAGAGCCACTGAACCAGCCTCATGTGGTATCTTGCTAGGGATACTAAGCTTATAGTCACTGCCATGGTTCCCAGAGTTTGAAGTACCAGGCGAGCAGGAACTTTGTTTCAGGAAACTTGCTTGAACTTGCGACCTTAGCTTTATCAGCCTGTTGAGGGGGAGGGAGGCTACACAAGAAACTGTATTTAGTCTTGCTCCTATGAACTCTAGGTCTTGTGTAGGAGATAACTGTGACTTTTCTGTTTAGATTGAAATGCCTAGTGCCTCAGTGAGATGCAGCATGAAGTCTGTGGCAAGCAGCAGTGGATGCCTGGAGGGGGTGATAAAAAGCCAATCGTCCAGGTATGGAAACACTCAGAAACTTTGTAGTCTCAAGTAAGCTGTTACCACTGCCATGCATTTGATGAACACCCTGGGGGCTGTGGGAGAATGAAGGGCAGTGCTCAGAATTGGTAATGACTGGTTCCTATCTGGAAGCAGAGGTATCTTCTGGAGCATTTGTCCATTTTTATGTGGAAAGACACATCCTGAAGATCTATACAGCACATCCAATCATTCTTCTCCAGAAAGGGAAGAATAGGCTGAACCGTGGCCATCTGGAATTTCATCTGTTGTACAAATTTGTTTAGTAGGCTGAGATCTAGAATTTGTATCCAGTCCTCTATCTTTTTTGGCACTAAAAAGAATCTCAAGTAAAATCTGAATCCTATTTGGTCTGGTGGGACTTCTGGAATGACTCTTTTTTGGAGCAGCTTTTGAACTTCTACTGCTGCTAGATGCCTCTGACTGGGTGGAACACTGGGAATTCACTTCTGGAACTTTGGTAAGAAATTGAAGGGAATGTGGTAACCTCTGGTGATAATTCTCCGCAATCAAGTATCTGAAGTTATCATGAGCCAGGCTGTTTGGTGCAGTGAAACTCTTTCCCTGACTGCTTCCAGAGGTAAGCAATCGGGCCTCCATTCAGTAGTACTGGTAGGGTTGTCTGGAAAAGGAACCTCTGGAGCCCTAATTACATGGAACCCGTCTGCCACGGGGAGGGTGTCTTCCAGTGGAGCTACCCCCTCTGCCCCAGGGGGAGTACACAACACATGTGTCACGAAAAGGCCCTTGGGATTTCTTGAATGACATTTTCCCACTCCTCAGATTTCTAGAATAGGATCACTAAGGAGTGGAAAAATGAATGCCCACAGCAGAAAGTGTTTTTCCATCTTTTTCACACCTGGCTAGTGTGTCTCTAACTATAGGGCCAAACAAAGAGGTAACATCAACAGAAGCATTGATGAAGGAATACTTGAAAGGCTCTGTGAAGTCACACAAGCACATCCAGGCATGGCTCCTTATGGCAATGCCTGTACCTGCTGCCCTAGATGTTCCTTCAGGCGCATGAGCAATGCACCGCATGGAAGAGTTTGAGATAGACTCCAGGGTGGCAAGCTGTGAGGCAACCTTATCCTGTACCCTGTCAGACACAGCTCCTGCAAGTGTGTCTGAAAGCACAGTTGCCAGATCCCGTTGGAGTCTAGTAAAGTGTGGCAAGAAATTCAAGGACCTAATAGTGAAGATCGATGACACAAAGACCTGCTTCCCGAACCTGTCCATCAACCTAGACTCTTGGTTAGGAGAATGGACAGTAGAACTCTACTCGGCTAGTTCCTTTTTGGTGGCCGCCGCCACCACCATGGCATCTACTGCTAGACCATTTGTCCAATGAGGCTGATCTTTTGTGGCTGTCAGAATCTTATCTGGTCTCCAGGGAATGGGCTCTATGGAATCAGGGGCCTTCCACACCCATGAAACTTCTTCTTTCTTTCGGCTTTTCCCGGTTAGGGGTCACCACAGTGGATCACATGTCTGCTCATGATTGGCAGTGGAGTTTAACAGTGTCGAGTTGCCAGCCCGGCGCCCAACCTTCCACAGAAGGCACACACACACACACTCACACCTAGGGCCAATTTAGAGTGTCCAATCCACCTACAGCATGTCTTTGGGATGTGGGAGGAAACCGGAGCACCCGGAGGAAACCCACGTGACCACAGGGAGGACATGCAGACTCCACACAGAAGGCACCCCAGCCGAGGATTGAACCAGGGAACCTCTTGCTGTGAGGCGACAACGCTAACTGCTGCACCACCGTGGCCACCCCCCTTCCACACCCATGAAACAATCAGCTTAATTAGATTGTCAGCAGGTGGGGTCACCCAGGAAGTAGATGGGCAGGCATGAAAAGCTTGCAAGACCACAGATTCCTCAGAGGATAGGTTTGTAGGCTTCCAATCACCCCTCTGTTTCAAAATTTCTAGGATGTCTGGGAAGGAGACATCTTCGGAGGGTGACCAGGGGGAGCCCTCCCCTTCACTGTAATCTGTGTCTTCTATGACAGATTCTTCTAGAGAATCAAGATGCTTCCATTGGGAATCCTCTTATGGGGTGGCTTCTCAGCAGGAATTTCTGAGGAAGACACCAAAGAGGAGGGACCCGGAACAGGGATGTCTTGCAGATCCTGTGCCCACTGTTCAGACGTGATAGATTGTGACAGCTGCGAACCAGGGGATACATAAATGTGACACTCTAATGAAGAAGCACCCACTGGGAGCCTGCTGAGGCTAAAGCTTTCTCCATGATCTGAAAGGCATTCCCACCTGAAGAGGGATGGGAGCATGGAACCAAGAAGTACAACCTCTGAACTGGGGTCACACCCTGCTCCGATGTGCCACCATCCAGAACAGGAGCCAGCGGAGGGTTCAAAACCACCAAGGTTCCGAAAGCCAAAGACAGCACCATGAAAACTACCAGAGCCATACATAAACCCTCAGAATTGACAGCCAAACCACAGTCCCAGGTGTGCAATGGATCCAATGGTGCCGAGGACATCAGAGATGATCCCTGTGTCAAGGCAAGCTCCACCATCAGCACTGATGCAGCTGGTACCAGGAAAGTCAAAGTGGTGAGCTCCAAACCTTGGAAGGAGGCTGAAGGAGGAAGGTCAGGAGGAGTCCTTGGAGAATATGCCTCGGTTCCAGGAGGGAGACAGGTCTGCGTAGGAACGAGGAGAACCCTGGCTGACAAATCCACCAATCTAACTATGTCCATTTCAGAAAGGCTTCGGGAAGAACAGATCAACATTCCTGAGGGAGACTTTGGCCTATCAACAAAAGGGCTGGGGAGATGAACAAAGAATGGGTCCACAGAGGGGGAATACTTAGTCCTGGGAGGTATAAATATCTCTGGAAAGTGGAAAAGTGGAACTGGGTAAAAACACAAAACTCTGAAAACACCCAAATGGAGCCAGTCCAGCAGCAATAAAAAATCACAACACATCAGAGTGATTTAGCACTTTCGTTCAATTTAGTTATGGAACTTCTTCAGAATACCATCTTATTCTGAAGAAGTTCCATAAGTAAAGTGAACAAAAGCACTAAATCACTCTGGTGTGTTGTGATTCTTTTATTGCTGCTGGACTGGCTCCATATGGGTGTTTTCAGGTATAAATATTTCAACTTTTGGCACTGTAGGTTGCTGTGCAGAGGGAGAAGCTGGAACCGAATGAAGGGAGAGTAAAGTTGGTGCAGAAGATATTGTTGGTGCAGAAGAGGTTGCTGGCATTAAAACACTTGTTGGTGCCGACGTAGTCAGTATCAGTGCAGCAACCATCGGTACCGTGGAAGACTGAACCATCTATGCTGAAGGTGATTTCTCAGTCAGTTTTGGTACATTTGTCCTCAGTTCCGAAGATACAGGTAGAACCAGTGACTTATGCGATTTTGAGTCTTGTGCCGATGGTGAGGTCGGCACAGAATGGCTTTTCTTTTTAGGGTCAGGTTTTGACAATTTAGGTGTCTCAGGCTTAGAGAGGGCTTCTTTGAAGGAGCATTTTAGTAAGCCTTTCAAAATTAGTTTATTTTGTCTCCCTGCCAGTGTACAGGCACTGAAACTTTGACAAATTTTACATGCAGTGTCTAGATGGGGCACACCCAAACAGTATATACAGGAATGATGCCCATTGGAATTGGGCATCTTTTTGCCACAGTCTTAACATTGTTTAAATTCAGATGTCCCATGCAGGAATGATGCCAATCTGAATTGGGCATCTTTTTGTCACAGTCTTGACATTGTTTAAATTCAGATGTCCCTTTTTGTTTATCCGCCATTTCAAATCACACTCACACAAATGAGACAGATGAAGAAGACAGAGGAAAATATATATATATATATATATATATATATATATATATATATATATACATATATGGGTTCCCTTCAGAATCTCAAATGTAGCCGAAGACCAGAAAGGTGGAAGTACAGAATACCGAAACCCCAGAAGTGTGAAATTCAAAATCCCGAAGTTCGGAGATTTTGAATTAGCAGTTCTGGTGTTGCAGTGTGTGAGTGGATGGATGGAGATGTAGGTAAGTATTTGTGCTTTACGTGTTTTGGGTAGGGGCTTTACAGTGTCTCTGTGTGTTATGTTAGTGTGATGTGTGTGTGCAAGGGGAATGTAGCTTGTGTAGTGGTGTTTTTGTGTGTTTGTCTGTGTAGTGCGACCTCGGAGTAAGTATATTTAAGTAGTGAAGTATGGGGGGTGCTTGCACCCCTGCTTGAATGTCGGGTAGGTGTTTGTATTTGTGTATGTGTAGGGAGGTGTATGTTTGTGTCTGTGTGTGCGGTATGTTTTGTATAGAAGTCAGGATTTTACATTTTGTGCTTCTGGGTTTTTTGGCTTTATGTATTTTCGGCTTCATGGTCTCGAGATACTGGTAAAGGAATACCAACAATGGTATACAAGAAATTACCTTAAAAGGTAAGGAAAGGAAAACAATACCAACGATGGTATCCAAGAGTTACCAAAAATAGTAAAGGAGAGAGGAAGGAAAAAAGAAGTTACCAACAATGGTAACAAGAAATACCTTTAGGTAACGGGGGTGGGTAGATTAATATTGAAAGCACTAATACACTCAAAAAACAGAGACTATACTAAATATACTAATACAGATAGACTTTAGTAAAGAAGTCGCTAATAAAAAACAATAATTAAAGCACGTAGCTGAGAGTATCAGCTGACATGTCCAGTTTTTAGAACAGCAAATGAGATCTGAGGTAATGGAGAGAGAGGCATTGTGGGTAGACCCTTAGCTTGAGAGTTTTTGGCTGGCGCAAGCTATATAACAGCCGAATCGGTTCCAAGAGGTTGGAACCAAACGTAACTGTTAAGAATGATTGAAGATTGACAACATCAGATGTAAATTTATGTACTTACCATAATGATAGGTCCATGTTGCCTGTCTCAATCTGGTTCAGCCTGTGGGACTTCGGATCTGACATCAACCAGTTCTAAAGTCTTTAGCCCACTTGACTTCACCTCCCTTACCCATAACTCCCTACTACTCTCTCAGCTCCCCAGATCAGGTTTGCCCCATGAAAGAAATCATTAAGACAGAAACATATAATGAAAATGTTCCTACCCAAAAATAGATTATGACAACCAGGGAGAATGAGAGCCTCCATAAAGTGGAAGCAAACAACCTCCTAAATCTGGTCATCTCAGTAAGAAAGACTCACCGGGTCAACAAGAAGGAAGGGGGCAGAACCCGGCTGCCTCGTGGTTTTGGCATCTTTTCAGGCTTGCTAATTGTTGCTGAAGTACCTACCAAGGGGAGAAAACGCTGAGAGAAGAAAAGGAGCCACTTTTGTGATTTTAAGTATTTTCTTCTGATTTTTTGTTAAGTTTTACTGCTTTGCTGCCTACTTTTTGGCATTTTCCGGCTTGCTAAAGTTTATATCTGTAACAGTAACAGTACTTGAAACACATCTAGAGCCTGTTTACTGCATTTCCTGTGTTGCACTTAATTTAAAATCGTTTTTTTCTCTAAAAACTGCATTTTACCTGATTTTGGCCTAGCACTCAAGTGTGGGGTTATTTATTGCACTGTTGTGATTATTTTGCTGCTTGTGTATCTCTGCTACCTTTAAACTACAACAAAAAGAAAAAAAAACAACAAAATCTTGCTTTTATCCCCACTTTCTGAAAGTAAAGAAAGTTCAGTTACAGATTTGCTGTTCTGAACTGTTTGGAAGTTTCTAGAAGGCCAGAGCTTGCTTGGGCTAAAAGGAAGTCTCTGTGTTCACCAGTGGGAGTGGTTAACACTGAACAGCCTGCCTGTCCCTGGAGGAGTGGTTACTACCTAGAAGCTGTAGTTTTATTGGCCATTTTGGGTCAATTCTAAACTCCTTGATCTCTCTCTCTTAAAACCATACAACTCTCTTTTTGTGCGGTTTTGCACACTGAGCAGCGTCGGGCAGCGCCACCTAAACAGGTTTAAGCTATTCCAGGCTCCACAAAGTCTGCTCTTCACGTTTTCCCTTAGAACTTTTCAAACTCTCAAAGTAATCACTCTATTCTCTTTCTAAAGCCCTGCACTTGCTCAGGTCTTATAAGGAAACACTAACTAACTAAAGCACTACACCCTCCTTGACTTCTCATAAGTATTAGGCTCCCGATTGGTCCTTCCTGATCAAGTGAAAAATCAGTTCCCTTCCCTAATCTGATCAGTAAAAAAACAGTTCCCTATACTAATCTGGTATGTCCATGGGTCAGTTTCAAGGTTACTCTCCAGTCCAGCTGGTGAATCTGGGAATTTTGAGGAATGTTACAATTGCCTTATGTACACAGACAACCCTCTCCTCCTTCCAACAAACTCTAATACATGTGAGAGATGCAGTTACACAGCCAAACTGGAGGCAGAGCTCTCTCAACCCAAGACTGGCAGAGTCAGTCAGGTGGAAAAGGTAACCACCCACACCACAAATCCAGTCTCACACAGACCTATTGCATCTGCATACCCAACACATAAACACACAAAAACATACTCGGAGGCTCTAAATAAAAATTTGCCTAAACAGCAAAGACCTCCTAAGCAGATATCCAAGCAACAGCCACCCCTCAACAATACCCATGAATCACATATCTCACAAAATCAGTGTGCCTCACAGTCACAGCCCTTAAGGCCAAACAGCACACCAAATACACTTGTTATAGGGGACTCTATTGTCCAGCACACTGACGTCCCGCTCACCAGACTGAACAAGGAGAAGGTCACTGTAAGCTGCCTGTCGGGTGACAGGATCTGCCACATAACACAAGCACTCAGGTCACTCCAAAGCAAATACAAGTATGACTCCGTCATTGTCCATGCTGGTGTGAATGACCTGAGACGTACCTCTCTGGACTACATGAAAAGAGACATAGAGGAGCTCTCTGACCATGTAGCCCAGGCTGGTATGTCCCTGACCTTGAGAAGCATCTTGCCCTCACCAAGAATGATGCCACAGTATAAAGACAAAATGATCAGTTTCAACAACTGGCTAAAGTATTGGTGTCATTCAAAGGGGATCCAGTGTCTGTCAGCCTGGGATGACATGCTCGACAAGCCACGTTGCTTCGCTAGGGATGGTTTGCACCTCTCACCCTTAGGCTTTCGTATACTGGCCAAGGCTCTTGCCACCCCCATAGTGCCTTTTTTAGGCAAGGCTCAAAGGACAAACCCACCTCCATAGACAACCCAAGGATAAAAGAACTAAAGGTAATGCTACTCAATGCCAGAAGTCTAAACCTCAAGATGCACGCACTCGGGGCTCTCCTCAGTATGGAGAAAATCGATGTCTGTGCACTAACAGAAACCTGGTTCAAGGCTCCTGAGAGCACCCCAGCACTACCAGGATATAACTCATACCATGTGTTTCGGCCCCAAAACTCGGACCGAAGCACAAAAGGAGGGGGAGTATCTATATTCATCAAAGATACCTACACTTCCAGGTTAGTGGCACTGCACGAAGCATCGGAAACCATCCATGTGCAACTAACAGCAGGCAAAACTGCCTTTCAGTTTGTAGCCTGCTACAGAACACCCTCCCTATTACAGGAACCCTACTTGGCATTCCTGAGAATACTGGAGAATATGAAGGTCTCTCTAAACACTATGTTATTGGGTGACTTCAACTTCCCAAACATTGACTGGGAAAACTACTCAAGCCCAAACACCCTCGCCCAACAGTTCCTTGAATTTATAAACTCTAATGCGATGGAACAACTGGTCACCACTCCCACAAGAGGGAACAACATATTGGACCTGGTCATCACCAACATGGGGACTCTATGTTCCACACCAGAGGTAAACCCCTCATTGGTAAGATCAGACCATAAACAAATATCCTTGGACATCCATATCCCATCCCCACCCCCAGCCAAGGAAATCACTGTAAAGAATTTCTCAAAAGCCAACTTTGCACTTCTCAAGACTGAGGTGGAATCCTTCAAAGCCCCCGGGCCAGAGGATAATACAGCCCAATCCGCAGAATCCTTTACAAATGCATTCTATGACCACCTGCAGGAATGCATGGATCGTGCTATCCCAAATAAAACCAAGACTCACTCCTCCAAAAACAGGAGACCGGTCTGGTGGACCCTGGCCATAAATAAGCTATACAACAGAAGGAGGACGCTACTACATGACAGAGCAAAATCCCAAAAAGGGAAGGCATCTCTGATCAATATTAGCAAGAAACTTCGATCCCTCATAAAATCATCAAAGGTCAGTTTCGAAAGAAAAATTGCCCTAGACACTAAAGATAATCACAAGGCCTTCTTTAGTTATGTCAGGAACATGGGTGAAAACTCCCAGATATGCTCTGAATTGTTGCATAATGGTACAAAATATACCGAACCTACAGACATAGCCAACATCCTGGCAGACAGATTCAGCGCAAACTTCTCCCCCCCTTCCCCCCCAAAGGAGCAAATGCTTTTCCCAACTGAATGTAAGCTCCCTGACCTCACAAATGCAGAGGTGAAAGCTGCCCTCTCCAAAGCAAAATACACAGCATCTATGGGACCGGATGGTGTCCCAGGCTGTGTCTTACATGAGCTCCAAGAACTGAACCCTCACATTAAGTCACTGTTCAAACTTAGCCTTACTACAGGATATGTACCCAAAGAATGGCGTACAGCTACACTAGTCCCACTCCACAAAGGTAGTGCCACAATGGACCCCGGGAACTATCACCCCATAAGCCTGACTAGTCTGGTCTGTATGGAGGGTATTATCATGGAACTCATAAACAAAGACATTGGGAGCATCCAGACACTGGACCCTACCCAATTCGGCTTTGTTAACGGCAGATCTTGCCTCTTAAACCTAGCTGATTTCTTTGAAACAGTTACCAAAGCCATAGATGAGGGCAAGGTAGACCACACAGCCTACCTGGACCACGCAAAAGCCTTCGACACAATACCCCACTCGGGCATCAGAAATAAGCTTACCAGCTTAAATATCAACCCCTATATCACAAGATGGGTTGCAAACTGGCTCAGAGATAGAACCCACATGGTCAGAATCACAGGTGCCATGTCCAAATCCAAACCAGTTACAAGTGGCGTCCCACAGGGCTCAGTTCTGGGACCTCTCTTGTTCGGTATATACTTCTCTGAGGTTCAGGCTAACACGGGGGATTATGGCTGACAAAGTTTGCAGATGACTGCAAACTGGGGGCCATAATCGAATCTCCAGCTGACACAAGCATCCTCCAAAAGGGTCTCACAGAGACGGATGCTTGGTGCCAGAGCCACGGCCTCAAGCTAAATGCTAAAAAGTGCATAGTCATCCGATTTGGGAAAAACAAGGTGCCTACAAATTACCACATAGGTGGTAATCCATTAAGTACGGAAGAAGTAATTAGAGATTTGAGGACCAACGTAGATAGTAATTGATAATCATGTTGCCAAAGTGGTTAGAAAGACCTTCTATATAGCCCACCTTACACGAAAGGGTTCGCATCTAGATCAAGAGAGGTCATTGTGCCCCTCTACTCATCACTCATCAGGCCCATAATTGAATACAATGCCCCTTTTGGGATGCACCTTACCCGACACCTGCAGCAACTGGAGAGACCCCAAAAGTACCTCACCAAGAGGATCATGGGCTACAAACAGATGTCCTATGCAGCTCGACTAAAGAAACTCCAGCTCTACTCAGTTGCTTACCGCCTACTCAGAGGCAATCAATGCCTGATGTACAAAGCCATGTCAAACCCAGAATTAATGGACATGCTCCACCTCAAAAAATCCAAATCCCTTAGAGCTACACGCTCCAGGGACCTAAACCTCAGCACAAAAATAAATAGGACATGCTGGAGGGACAGATTCATTTCCCAGAGGCTCCCCTCACTCTGGAATAGAATCCCAATTCATATTAGACATAGCCCCTCGCTGACCCTCTTCATGCGAAATCTGGACACGTGGATGGGAAATCGCAAATTCACCCCTGGGATCTCTTCTGTGTCCCTGCTAGACAGAAGCACAGTAAACTAATCTTAAAAGGGTACCTTCTGTGACCTACTTTACAGAGGCACAGTAGGCTAATCTAATAGGGAGGCGGAAGCCAAATACACTCTGGCTAGGCTTATAAATGCCCTAGGGCAGATAGCCTAGTATCTACCTATGAACCTAGAAGGGTGGGAAGGTTAAACCAGACAGAGACAGACAACACATATCTATCATTATGGTGAGTACATAACTTTCATATCTGTTGTTGTCTGCTCCGTCAGGCTTCAACCTGTGGGACACAGTCGCCAGCCAAGAATAATTCCTTGGGAGGAATTAAGGAAGGATATTCTGCAACACAAAGTGAGAATAATTAGCAAGCAATAAAATGCATGATTTTCAGGTAAATCACTGAGCATTGCAGTCAGTCAATACTGCCAGACATTAGAGCTTCATATCACTAATCATTTTTACAGGCTGATTCAAAAATGTATTGTTGTATTAACCTTTTTATGTAAATTAGTGTAATATTTAACATTCATCCCTGACTTTTAGCTTCTGGTTCCCCTACTCTGTCTCATTTCTGTCTCTGCCCTAATATTCATGTTCAAGAAGCACATAACAAATTGACAAAAATATCTTGCAAATCAACACTTGTATCTTTACAAAATATAATAGCAATGATAATACTTATCTCACTGCATCTCTCTTATCAACGCAAAATTTCTCTCAACTGTCCAGATTTATGTAGAATGTCCCTGAATTTGACTCTTATTTTCAACTGGTCACTCATAAAAAAAATAATTGATTTTGTGGTAAATTACTAAAGGTTACAGTCAGCCAATATAGGCAGACATTATGAGATTCATACTTCTTATTGGGTAAAAAGGTAGTACAATACTTATGCAACCTCCTGTCTCCAGAAGCAAAAAAGCTGCAAACTCTGATTCAAAACCTACTTTGAACATTGCATGGTCTATGCTACATGGCCTCACAACATTCAAGTCTAATATGATATGCCTCGAATGGTCAAGTTTACAGGAGCACCTGCCTCCTGAAGTGCCCATTGGGCCAAGACTACATTTTCTTTTAGAAGGGGAGTTTTGATTTATTTATTTTTAGAGCAAACAATTGCTGTATTTTATTAGTCTAAAAATAAGTAAATATGGAAAGAGCAACCTAGAAGAGAAATTACCAGGCAGCCAGCTAGATGGCCTATGCATAATAAAGGTCGTGAATTCTATTCTATTAGCATGACAGAGAAGAAGAAAATATGTCTATGAAGCTTGCCGTTTCACTGCACACAGCATTCTACATTACCTCCCCCTTTCCTTCCCTCTCACACTTTGTCAACATATTCCATGCATTCCCGAATGCCATCATTGGTTCACTCTACACCATCCATTTCCAGTATTCCATTCTATGGGTCCACAACTATCTCTATGAAGTACTGTGAAAAAATCAGGAGTAAACACCAAAAAACAAAAGTTATGTTGCTCCTCCCCCCCAAACAACTTTCCCATTCAAGATAAAGATAACCTCTCATCTTCCTAACACATCCTCTGAAATGTTATGTATCCCATCTCTTCTAGCCTCCACTGAGAAGAGTTCCAACATCTTTAGTTAAGGGCCATAACCTTTTTGGTGGTTTTCATCTTGAGTCCTTCCAGCACCCTTGTCTCCTTCCAGGTAAGGACTGAACATGACTCTGTAGAGTACATTACCTCTTTGCTTTTGGAGTCTATCTCCATAAAAATACACCTACTATTCAATTTGCTGATGCTCCAAACCTCTCCTTCTTGGTTGGTATGGTCAGATGTGATCAATAATATCATTTTTCTTTCTTTTTGACATGACACTCCTTCAAACTCCAGTTTACACAGGACCAGTTTACAGTAATTTGCAATTATCTGCAAATTAAAAAAAATCAAAACAATTCACACACTTTACACATTTGCCACACTTTCCAAATCTTTTATCTAAAATCCACTGCCATCACTGTTTGCCACTTTGGCATTTGTTTTGATCCATGGTGATCCATCCTCTTCCTCATCACATACAAACAACACAAACTCAGGACACTGACCTGGGATATGTGACTTTCCATTTTCTTTTTATTTTAAATTTTCCTATATCCCTATCACAACAATGCTCTGTGTCCTACCATTAAAATTAAAAATATAGGTGTTACTTACTTGTCCATCACCCATCCATTTTTTCCAGTTGTTTGTGGTGTTTTCAAAACCCAAAAAGAAGCCTTGCTGAGCTGTTTAATGAAACCTATGCACTACACTGCCTTGTAACAAGGCTTAAACTGGGACTGCAAGGTTTTTACACTTGTTCCATTTCAGGTTTGTCAGGAACATCATCATCAGCTTCTTCCTCAGGATTTACACTACAACATTTCCTGCCACTGCTTTTCAGCTAACCTACCTGTATTTTCCCTAGATGTCTCCTACCTCTCAATCATAAATGTGTACCACACATGCTGTTCTTTACTTCTCAGGTATATATGCAGTAGCCAGTGATCTATGCTAGATACTAGCAGAGTGGCCAAATTCCTAAGGAATGTCACAGGCAACCATCTGAATCCTAGTGCTTTATCATCTCTAAAGGAAGAGAGCAATTATTATTTGGGGGCTCATCTTGTCCCTCAGGGAAGTAAATCAAACATAATGATCCATTAGATGCTGTCCTCTGTCCTCATCCTACTACATATTGTTTGAGAATGAATTTGGTTCAAGTTTTAGTTAAATACAATAGTAGTAACATGTTACACACACTACAATGCCTAGCTATTTTCATTCAAGCTATGTCGATCTAGAATAGTACCATTTGAATAGTACTTTTTACACACTAAGGGTAGTGAGATTTATTAGGGAATTGAGTTAGAAATCTCTGTTTTGTACACTAAATATAGCAGTATATTTATATCTACTTGTCAGCTTCCTGACAAGGTTTCAACTCCTTTTTGATAGGCTGAAAAAGCTGCACAATAAACACAAACAAATTTATTCAAAATCAGCAAAATGCATTCACAGGCCAAAATGCCTTTTGAAAATGCATTTTTTTGATCTTCCCAACATACTCTTTTTGCTTCATAATGAAGGGTTATGAAACTCTCAGAAAGGAGAAATCCCCAGGAAACAGCAACTTCAGTCTTTAGTCAAAAAAGTGTAAAAAAAAAACTAATAACAAAATTGAGCCAAAATAAGACCAAAAATAAACACAAACGGCTCTAACTGGTAGCCCGGTAAACAGTAAGTTCCCAGCTACGCAAAATTTTTCACCGAAATTGTAACCAAAATTCCTTTTGAAGAATTTTTATCCCAATATATTTATCACCAAATTTTAGACGCAAAGAAATTTGTTCAGGCAATAAAGCGTAGTGCAGCAAAACAGGTCCAAGAAAAAAGCCGGGCGTAAACATTGAGTCATCTACAGCAAAGTAACTCTTAAACCACAAATGAATTATTTACTTTTTCTCCCACTTCATCAACTTCATCAGAATAACTAAACTAATTACTTGTATCCTTATTAAGTATCATCAATAAAATTAAAAAAATTAATGTAAAATATACACTCGAACAGTTAATAATTTAAAAATTTAAAAATAAATGTACATATTGAATATATATCTACATATAAATAAATTACATATATAAAATCTATTATAAAATATATAAAAAATATCATAAAAAACAATATATGAAAATGAAATGAAAAATGAAATAAAAATATGTGTATAAAAATCACATAACATAGAATTTAAACCTATGATCAGCATATAGTTGATATTAGCTTCAAAAAGAAATTTGAGAATAATAATATGAGTAAAAGATATAAAACTCATAGACCAATAGCAATTTCGCACTACAACTGTCATACTTTAAATGTTATCCTAGTGAGACATATCCAACTATATGCTGATCATAGGTTTAAATTCTGCGTCATTGATTGCATACCTATTGATGCACAGGGAAGATACACAAAATATGATTTGGATATACAGGAGTTAAGATGGCAGATTCTTTTGAATGCCCACAATTGGCCGGGGCTCAATGAATATTGTACAATTAAACCCATTCTTATGAAAAATCATATTAAGGGCAAGTAGTGATACATCCCCAACATTTAACAATTTATATATTTGAAATAATTTCGAAATAATTCTAGTACTAGGGAAATGTGACACATTTCATGTGCACTCTATGTAAATTATAGTATAATTGATTGTGTAAAGTATAGGGACACATACAAACCATAAGGAGTGACTAATACAATGGTACATGTCACCTACAAGATAAGTGTATACATACTGAGTAACGAATAGTATTCACACAATCAGGGTAGTGTGCTATACAGATATATAGGAACATTGACAAGAAATAATTTGTATAATCACACATTGCATCATTAATATATACACATATATACACACTATATATATTTTTCAACATTTAGACTGGTAACAATATTTCTATTATAGTAAAATAATTTTTATGTCTATTACTATTTATTTATATACATATACATCTTTTCATGTTATTTTTTCATGTAATGTTATGTGATTTTTTATGTGATTTTTTATGTGATTTTTTATGTCATTTTCATATCATGAATTTATTTATATGTAGAGATATATATATAAAATACAACAAATATATGTAAAGAATATATAGAATCATATGCATTCATTATGTACATTTATTTTTAAATTTTTTAATTGGGTGGATATGATGTATATAAAAGGGAAGTAGTAATTAGTTTAGTTATTCTGATGAAGTTCGTCTTGGCGGACGAAACCCGGGTAAATCATTGGAGTGTGTTTGCTGCACTGACATTTCGTTGGTTGTACCTGTTTTTGTACCTGTTTTCACAAGAATAAACATCCATTATTGCTGTAGATACTGGGATAAAATTCTTCAGCGTGGAATTTTTGGTGACAGTTAAAACGGTGAAACAATTTATAAGCAAGGAGGTAACGTGCACTAGCTGTGGTTTACCCCGATCGTGGAACCTCCTGGTCGTTTATTACTAATAATCAAATTGATCATTAGTGTGTCATCTTCCTACCATCTTTCTACTTCATTTAAAATAAAGTGAGAAAAGAATCTCCTCCTGCTTAATTCCTAACTCATTTATTACACTCACCACTCCTACTCAAAGTCTAGGCATTACCAATAATTTAAAATCTTCCATAATTGACACTTTAGTTAACAAATCACAGTTTCTGATTGTTGTATAATGTTCATTACTTTACACGCCACGTGATCTACAACAATCTGGAGAATATTCCATTAGGAATTAAGGACTATATCCCTTAGTTAAAATTCAAGTACAAGACCCTTTCTCTTTTTATAAATTTCTGAATGCAAAATGCTTTTTTTTTCAGAATTCATTACCTAGAAAAAAATATGAAAACCTTGTTTAAATGTTAAAATAAATGGATGGAGTATTTCACAATAATGACTGTCCCATAATAATAGTTGCCAGTAAAATCTACAACAAGGCAAAATAATACATAACGGTTTGATTCCACATAAATAGAAGAATGAATGACTGAATCCAAAATTAATATGAAAAGTCCAAACTCAGAAAATCGGAACCTAAAGAATACTGAAGGTTAAAATTCCAAAACACACAAAAGCTAAAAATAAACAAATAGAAAATAAAATTATAAAAAGCTGAATAAAAGAGATAGGATAAACATTTTGAAAGAGGGTCCAAGCCTCCCTGTGAACCCATGTGAAAGAATGCAACCCATAGTAAACCATCAAAAATGGGTTCACATAGTCTCAGGAGTAAGAAGCTCCACTAGGCATTTAAGAAACCAGAATAAAAAACTCATTCAGTATATAAGGTTTATTCACCATACAAAAAAAGTTATGCACTTTCATCCAATACCATAGGACTTCATCAGAACAAAATCCATACAATCACCATTTGTATAAATACTTCCTTTCAAAAAACAATTAGCTAATTATTTATGTAAATTAAGCTTTAAAAAATCTGTTTAAAAAAAAATTCATAGCATACCCTAAAAGACACAGCCCATTATAAACTAATGCAAGCCACATATTCACTTTCCAGTTCAATAAATATTAATAGCATCAAAAAATAAAAGCCTTTATGTATAAAATGCTATGCATAAAATTTAACAATGAATATTGTCATATAACAAATATATATAATGTCAGACATAACTTTGCAGCCCTATTTTTAAAACAGGGTAAATGGAAATACAATTGTTTAATCCTTGGGGGGAGAGGTATCCAGTCTAATTTGTTAGACTAGCTCCCTGTATTCTATTCTAGTTTCCCACTGTTCCCGATGTCAAATGGTATTTTTTCTAAAATACCAAGCACAAATTTTGTAATACCAAAGCAAGCCTGTGAGAGTTTATGTAAAGCATTGTTACTGTTCTACTTTCTAATACTGTAAATATGTTCACGAATTCTCTTCAATAGTTTGAGTTCAATCTTGCCCGCATAAAAGGACTGACACAACCATTCATGCTGCTCTATTAAACTGTCCCTTAACCAGATTCTTCTTAACATACTAAGGATTCATTTATTTAGTTAGTTAGGTATTTGCATTTATTTACTGGGATAGTCCACTGGGCCAAGGTGATCCCACTTTCAGTGGAGGCCCAGGGAGAAAAGCTTCAGACATAGTATGACTAATATATAGTACATATATAGAATCATATGGCACAACATTATACATATACTATAAAGCAATTCATTACACATGAACAGCATAGTACATATTCAATATAGCAGCATACAGTGGAGAGTAATAAACAGTCCTATCAGAACAACATACAATAGGTCAATACAACACCAGTCCTTAGAGAGGTAGATTACGGCTCATGACAATACATTTAGCAGTAGGTCCAATTGGTGATAGGAAGTGCTTGGTGTGAAATCTATGGAAGGTGTAAGATAGTACTATCTATATAGTTTGTTTAGGCCAGATGCCAGAAGGTTAGACTTTAACAGAAGGTAGGAATATAGAAACACAGTCTGGAGGTGAGAGCAGCTAAAGGTATAGCATTACTTCTGAGAGTAAATGTAGAAGGAATTTTTTTTCAGAGCAGAAGAGGAAAATGGGTTGTGATATATAGCACAAGAAGGGAAGATTCAGGGATAGGAAGAGGAGGATGAGGGGGATCAAGTTATAGGAAATATGTTCTTAGTACAGTTGCACTGCCATGGAGAGGTGAGGTGTTGTTTCAGGGATTTCTTAAACAGAGGGGCACTGCTGATAGACCTTATTGATGGTGGGAGATTTTTCCATAGTTTAGCTACAGTAAAGGAGTAGAGCATTTGTCCTGCTGCATGGGTTGGTTTCACTACATTTAGGAGGAGTTGGTTAATGAATTGGAGAGGTCTGTTTGGATGATATTGTGTGAGTAGGGAAGACAAGGAAGGGCAGTTAGATGGTAGGATGACAACTTCTGTAATGTAAATAATTTGAATATAAATGCACATTTATATTTACATGGTTATGCTGACATGGGAAAAGGTGCATGTTTTGACATCCCCCTAACAGAATTGTTGGAAATCTTTTGTAGATACCTGGATGATATCTGTATTATATGGAAAAGTGATGCAGAATTAAAAAAAAAATAATTTCTGAATATATAACAGGGGCTACCGACTTTTTATAGTTTACTTATAAATATTCATTACAGTCTACCCATTTTTAAGACATTAATTTATTGTTAGATGATGACAGCTCTGTTTCATCCATTTACAGAAAAAGCACATATTCAAACTGTTATTTACATTGCAGAAGATGTCATCTGTGGTACATTAAGGAGAATCTGGTCAAAGGAAAGTTTATCAGAGCAGCACAAATGGTTCCCAAAGAGGAAGATTTTATGTCTGAATTAAACAGGATGTGTGATATATTTTTGGAGAGAGAATATTGTCTTGATCTACTTTTTGACATTAAAATGCAAGTGGCCAGAGACAGGGGAGTCAAGTACATCACTCATCTTGGTAAATTTAAAGATTATGATGAACAGACAGATAACCCATTGCAACATCAAATTTTGTGAATTTCATGGCTATTAATTTCAATGATACAAGCACATTAGTCAAGAATGTTATTAGAAACAATGGTTTGCTTTGAAAATAGATGGAGACATATACAAAGCAGTGGGTGAAGTACCATAGATTGTTTACAGTTTGACAAAAACATTAAAAGAATTTTAGATTTTCAGGAAAAGGGTGTGGGGGGGCATAGTAAGGAAGTGGGTTCACATTGTGGAACCACAAAATGTGGGAGATGTAGTTATTGCCAGTATATTATAGGCAAAGATTTTATTAATTTGAGGAATTTTTGTAACACAAAAATCACTTTCGAGAAGAGTAACTGTGAGATGAAAGGTTTAATTATTTGGTAGTGTGTAACACGTGTCAGTCCTTTTATGTGGGCAAGACTGAACTGAAACTATGGAGAAGAATTTATGAACATATTTACATTAGAAAACAGATTAACAACAATAAATTATAAAAGCACTCCCAGGCTTTCATTGATTTTACGAAATTTGTGTTTGTTATTTTGGAAAAAAAAATACCTTTTGACATCGGGGTGGGGGGCAGTGGGAAACTAGAATATAATACATGGAGCTAGTCTGGCAAATTAGAGTGGATGTCATCCCCCTCCCCCCAGGATTAAATGATTGTATTTCCATTTGCCCTGTTTTAAAAATGAGGGTTGCAAAGTTATGACTGCCATATATATTTGTTATATGACAATATTCATTGTTAAATTTTATACATAGCATTTTATACATAAAGGTTTTTATTTTTTTATGACATTTATATTTATTAAAATGGAAAAACATTATGTGGTTTGTATTAGTTTATAATGAGCTGTGTATTTTAGGACATGCTATGAATGTTTTTTTTTTTTCATTTTTTAAGCTTAATTTACATAATTAATTAGCTATTTGTTTTATGAAAGGAAGTATTTATACAGATGGTGATTGTATGGATTTTGTTCTGATGTGGTCCTACGGTCTTGGACGAAAGTGTTTAATGTTTTTTGTATGGTGAATAAACCTTTGATACTTAACAAGTATTTTTATCTGGCTTCTTAAACTCCTAGTGGATCTTCTTACTCCTGAGACTACGTGAACTCATTTGTGATGGTTTTCTGGTTATTCATAGGGTTGCATGGCATCTACCCCTGTTTGAGTGAATGTAACCCACAGTACCATACTTAAATATTCAGATTTAAAAGTTATATAATTTTAAGGTGTACAGCATATTTGTTTCACCCTTCAGTTTAAAGGCTGCAAGGGAAATAAAGAAGTGCTTCCATTTCCAGAGATGAGTAATCTCACAATATTTAAGTAGCAGACTGGGGTGGTGCATTTGGGCTTGTTCCCTACAACAGCACTGATATTACCTGCCAATTCAGAATTATTTCAGTTTGGCATGTCAATCTAAAGTTCCTAGAATAATTCTTGTATCACCAAATGAAAAGTTTGTACTATTTTTTCTTTTTTAAAAATAACTGTTGTATACACAGCTCAATGAGATAAATATACAACATATTATACAATACTTTGCTAGCAAAGGAAAATTTTCTTATGCAGAGGCATCTCCAAGTATCTCAATAACATGTTTAATCTGTGCATGACACTCAGCACATACATTTATAAAGATCAGTGTGTGAGGGTTGACTAACGCTAAGCAAAAAGATCAGTCTGAGAAGGATAACAATATACTTACAAATCTCATGACAAAAATATTTAAAAATGCTAGGAAGTTGCATATTATTTAGCTTGTATCAATACATTAACAATGCAGACTGGCACTCTCATATTGAAATTTAGCTTGGTAGCAACAATGAAAAATAAAAATAGGTGTGTGTTCTATAGAGTTTATCAATCTGAAGTGATGGCATACATACTTAATGTTGGTGGTGTATTTTGTTAAGTGCTTTCATCTGCGGGTAGGGAAAAAAACAAGCACTAACAGAAGCATTTTACAGTGCGTAAAAAAAAAAAAAGTAGACCGGGGTAAAAGAGGGTAGTTGCTCTGAGCATGAGCTGTTAGGGGCTACAACTGGCAGATGCCAATGCTGCAGGAGTGCAGCACTGGCATTCATTCATTTATGAATTTTCAGGGATGATTTGATGGTGGTTCCAGTATGCAGAAATGCAGATGGTGTAAGATAACCTAGCAACAGTTTTGATTACAACATACAGTTTCCTTTATGATATGACTATAGTATTCCCTCAGACTCCATTGCCTAACTGTGTGACTCTCAGTAAGTCATTTAACCAGACACTGTTCCCGGGCTGAGTCCAAAAAAGGTCCATGGAGATTGGTGCTTTACTCTGGAAAACAAATAAAAAATAAACAAATAAATAAAATAAAATAAAATAAATAGCATCAGTCTGAAAGAAAATTGATGAAATGTGAAAACCTAAGGAAAGTGACACAGCACTAGATGAAAAATTTGGAAGCAATGGTAAACCTAAAGCTGTTGACCAATATATTTTCACTTTAACATGACTGACTTAACTCTGTTAAGTTATGTTTGGGACAGGCATGCTGCAACATGTATACTACATTAGAAAAATAACTAAAAGTATACCTCTTTTCTAAGCATTCCTTCACTTGGTCCTTATTTTCTTCTTGCAGCTCTCTGCATGCCTTCACCAATTGTATGGCCCCTTGACGGGCATCTCCTCGTTTTACCAATAAGTGATGCTTCAGCAAGGCTTTTCCTACTGATGAATTATGACAATTAAAGTTCTGAGCAAGTAAATGCTCTGCAGTTTTCTTTCTTTTCCATTGAAGAAACTTGGCATTTTTCTCCTTTGATTCCTTAATGAACTGTGATCTGCTTGATTTACATTGTTCTATGTTACCAAGAATCATCCTACTGTCATCTTCTTTTTTTCTAAGAGAAATGTTTTTCTTTTCTTCAAGAAAACCAAGAATGTGGTTCTTTGCCTCTTCTTTTGCACTGTGGATTTGCTTAACCCAGTCTTTTTTTCTGGCCATTGTTTCACTTCTTTGCCTCTCTTTGTATGCTTTTTCAACAGTTTCAAAAGGTGTGAGACTTAAAGAGCCATATAATTTTGTGAAAAGCCTTTTCTCCAAGGTCATTGGAGGCAGATAAGGCTTACAGGGTTTTGAAAATTCAAGGTTCATAGAATGAAAGTGCTGAATGGCAAACCTGATATCATTACCACTTTCTTTTCGATGCAATAGCATATTACGTACTGGGCTTGATTCACAAATACATATCCGATACCCAGAAAGTCGAAATTGTATCTTTTCTTCTTCTTCAGTAGGTCCTGAATAATCTATATCATGTTTAATAAGAAACAGACATGATTTAATATTAATCATGTGATTAACTGTGGTAAATTAAATTCCAGCACATATTCACAACACATCAAAAAGCATTGATGTTAGCACATTAACGCATTCTAGATTTAAAACATTAGGATCACTGTTACAGAATTCAAGTATATTTCATTAATTCAGTATAACAGTAGATTTAAAAAATAGGATCATTGTTATAGAATTTAAGTAAGATCTCTTAAAGTTGACTTCCAGGGAATGTTGATACTTTCTTCAGCTGTCAGTCATTCCCTAGCAAGCAATATTGCAGTGTTGAGTTATGGCCATTCCTTGGCAATCCATCTATGAAAAAGAGCAAATCATGTGTTTACTTCTTTTTTTTTTTTTTTTATCATTGCCCTGTAACAGATAACTTACTACACTAAAAAATGCTTCTATGGCTGGCTAAAATAAAAGTAGATGAATATCTGGTCTGTGTATAACAACTCAAATATAAATGTACACAAACCATGTGAAGAAAAATACAATATTCAAGTACATTTCTTTATAAAGAATATAAAACACAAGCATTATACAGAAAGTGAAATTTAACTCTATTAGTCATAAACGGACAGGCACACTGCAAAATAAGTCAATAATATATATATATATATATATATATATATATATGTATATATATATATATATATATATATATATATATATATATATATATATATATATGTATATATATATATATATATATATGGGTCACCTTCAGATGCCCGACAACGCGTTTCTCCGACACGGAATCCGACAGGACGAAAAGACCGACAGCGCAGATGACCTACAAGGTGAGAACCCGACGGACTCGGTAAGTGTGCGATAGAGTGAGGGATTTAGTGTTAGGGAGCGGACAGGTAAGTGTGCGATAGTGAGGGACTGTGGGTTTAGGGGTGGGTTAAGTGAGTTAGGGTTAGGGTGCAGGTAGGGTGTGTGTGCGATAGTGAGGGACTGTGGGTTTAGGGGTGGGTTAAGTGAGTTAGGGTTAGGGTGCAGGTAGGGTGAGTGTGCAGTGTCGGACCTTGGGGTTAGGGGTGGGTAAGTGAGTTAGGGTTAGGGTGCAGGTAGGGTGAGTGTGCGGTAGTGTCGGACCTTGGGGTTAGGGGTGGGTAAGTGAGTTAGGGTTAGGGTGCAGGTAGGGTAAGTGTGCGGTAGTGTCGGACCTTAGGGTTAGGGTTTGGGTTAGGGATAGTGGATATGTTATGTAGTGTACTGTGTTGTTTACGTGTAGTGTGTTGGTGTAATGGTTTTCGGTGTTTTGCGTTGTCGGTATTTTTTGTTGTCGGTCTTTTGGTGTCGGTGATTAGTGTGTCGGCGAAACGCGATTTCTGGCATATAAAGGTGATCCATAAATATATATATATATATATATATATATATACACACACATATATATATATATATATATATATATATCTGATACCAAAACCACTATGTACCCAGTGTCAGAGAACAGGACATATGGCTTTACTCACCAATGAAGTTGTGAGGGGCTAAAACAGGTCTCACAATGATGAAGATACTGATTTCAGTGGTGTAAGGCTATAATGTAAGAAGTGTTTCTCTGGGCTATCACCCTCTCTTTTAAGTTCATTACAGTAGGTATTTTTTACTTAGCTCCTGCTGTTGAGTGCTATGTTTGATCATAATGACTGGTATAGGTATTACAGCTCAAAAGGTGTCATATACTTTCAGTCACATTTCTTGAAGCAAGAACACTCATTCGATAATACATAATGTAGAAACCTAGTAAGTTTATACCAACACATAAAAAGGTATGAATACACCACAGCACAAATCACTGCACATATATGACTACCAGCTTTTTGGTTGCAGTGGGGAAGCTCCACTCCACCCAAGGCCATCTGCAGCCAGGTGCAAGGGAGTGCATTCTTCTTTAAGAACGGTCCCGTAGCTTGCTGGTCCAGTCACATCATGTCTGTGCATGAAGACGTCCTGTTCCTCTTTACCTGCGCTATTTGAAAATACTCTTCACGACAAGTTTGGTAAGGGAATTTAGTTGTGTTTAATGCAACAGCAAGTAAGGGAGTTCCTCGCCCACACTATTTCAGTATTTGTAATTGGTTTTGCTTCTCTTCACATCAAGTCAGGTAAGGGAATTTAGTTGTGTTCAATGCTACAGCAAGTAAGGGAATTTCATCCGCGCTTTTTGAAATTGCTTTTGCTTCTAATTTAGTTCACATTAAGTCAAGTAAGGGAATTAAGTTAAGTGTTACAGCAAGTGTGTGTGTGTTTGTAAGAGGGAGGTAGGGGTGTTTGTGGGTGTAAGAAGTAGGTAGGTCTGTGTGTGTGTTTGTAAGAGGGAGGTAGGTTTGTGTGTGTGTGTGTGTGTGTGTGTGTGTGTGTGTGTGTGTGTGTGTGTGTGTGTGTGTGTTTGTAAGAGGGAGGTGTGTGTGTGTGTGTGTGTGTGTGTGTGTGTAGGTAGGTCTGTGTGTTTGTTTCTAAGAGGGAGGAGGGTGTGTGCAAGAAGTAGGTAGATCTGTGTTTGTGTTTTTAAGAGGGAGGTAGGATGTTTGCATGTGTGTAAAAGAAGTAGGTAGGTTTGTATGTGTGTTTGTAAGAGGGAGGTAGGAGTGTGTGTGTGTGTGTGTGTGTGTGTGTGTGTCTGTGTGTGTGTGGGTGTGTGTTTGTATATCTGTGTGTGTAAGAAGTAGGTAGGTCTGTGTGTGTTTGTAAGAGGGAGGAAGGTGTGTGTGTGTGTGTGTGTGTGTGTGTGTGTGTGTGTGTGTGTGTGTGTGTGTGTGTGTGTGTGTGTGTGTGTGTGTGTGTGTGTGTGTGTGTGTGTGTGTGTGTGTGTGTGTGTGTGTGTGTGTGTGTGTGTGTTTATAAGAGGGAGCTCGCATATCCCTCAGTTGTCTAGGTTTTTACAGAATGTCCAAATTTTTGCTCCATATTCCTCCTACAAAGAATTGAAGTTGCTAAATAATAACAGACATTTGAGTTTTAGACTTCGTACCCTTTAGAAAAATACATACTAATGCAAATCCTGTTGTTCTAGCAATTTTCTAGGTTCATGAGAGCAATATTTATAATCTGTCCCTATTTATTTTAGGCTTTGTCCAGATTTCTTGCACTAAGAGGTTGAGGTGTGTGTGTGTGTGAGTGAGTGAGTGAAATGCCCTAGTTAGAGTTAGCAGGTGGAATTTATTTTCAAGTGCATTTTCAAGGAATTGTGAGCTTCAAGGGAAGAGAAGTTTACTGCTGCTCATGCCAAGTCTGCTTAAAATGTGCAACTGTTTTGTTTAGCAAATGGTATCATGATTGTGGTATAGAATTTTAAAGCAGTGTTAGTAGCACAGCAGGTAGCATCCTTGCATCTTGATGTAGAGGGCTCTAGTCCCATAACAAGTCGATTTTTTATTTTAAGGGGGTGGGGTGCTGCAGTCCTGAGTATGTTCTCCTCTGGATGAGATGCCTAGAAACTATGAATCTGTTTTTCAGCTTGCCACCCATTTCCTATTGCAATATACCAGCTTACCATTTTTTTTATGTAACATAGGCAATTTATTCTTTGAGGGCAGCAGGCACTGAATTTGTAGATGAAACACTGAAATATAAAGTTGTTTTCTAGCAACAATCTCTTCATTAGTTTCAGATATCTTTAATGTGGAGTTATTCAGATGACTTTTACTTCTGCAGAGATTGTGTATATTGACTGATATTGGTGGATTTTAATGGCAGAAGTTTTAGTGGCCTTTTATGGTTGAAATGTTCTGAATTGGGCTGTTTGTCATTATTGGTTTGTATGTTTTGTTTCATTGCTTACTGGAAAAGTGTTCAAAACTATAAATTTAAAATAAGAAGTTATGTACCTACCATAACGTTCCATGTTAGTTGTCTTCTCTCGTCTTCTTTCTTGCTGGATGGGTTCAGAGCCGATCCTCGGCTCCGACTCGGCACTTGCTAAGCTCGAGAGCTAATTTTACCAGCTCGAGGTAACCCTATATCCCATGATGCAAGGCGGAGACTACCCAGATCTCGTTTGGTAGCCAAGGAAATAGTAATATATTCTTCCAACTGTAGAGGAGGAAGAAAAAGTAACAATACTAAATAACATCATAATCATCTAGAAAGGATCAACCTAATCTAGTGACACTAGAAGCTGAATAGCTAGAAAAGGAATAAAACCTCTTAATAGAAGAGGCATAATCTTCTCGGTCTGACCAGGCTAGGGGGATGGAGGGCGGGACGCAAGAAAGAAGGCGAGAGAAGACAACTAACATGGAACGTTATGGTAGGTACATAACTTCTTAATGTTAAGTTGTCAATCTCGCCTTCATTCTTGCCGGATGGGACCGCGTCCCTAGCACCTCTATCCTGGGTGGCTCAATGGAACAGACTCTTGAGAACGGTGGAACCAAAATTCGCTCTGTCTCTGGAGGCCAAGTCTAATTTGTAATGTGAAACAAAGGTAAGAGGAGAGGCCCATGTGGCTGCTTCACAAACAGTGTCTATTAGAAGTCTAGCTTGAAAAGCTGTCGATGTAGCTAGAGCTCTGGTAGAATGGGCTTTTGGCTTAGAAATCAACTCTTTGCCTCTGAGCTGATAAATGTAAGTAATCACAGAAGACAGCCATCTAGATAAAGTCACCTTGGAAACTGGAAGGCCTTTCCTGTTCTCTGCATAGGATAGAAACAGTTGATCAGATTTCCTAAAAAGTTTAGTTTTGTCCAGATAATATCTGAGCTGGCGGTGAACATCAAGACAATGTAACTTTTGTTCCGCTCTATCAGAATAATTCGGAAAAACACTGGAAGATCAATGGATTGATTTAAGTTCGTCTGTGATGCCACTTTTGGTAAGAAAGACGGATTAGTCCTTAGAGATACCCTATCTTTGTGGAAGATTAAATAGGGAGGACGAATGCAGAGAGCATGAAGCTCAGATACTCTCCTGGCAGAAGTAATGGCGACTAGAAAAAGTGTCTTCCAAGAAAGAAATTTCAAAGAACAGGCAGCTGCAGGTTCGAAAGGGGGAAGAATTAAGGATGTTAAAATTAAATTTAGATCCCACTGTGGTGGGGGGTCTCTAATCGGAGGTTTAAGTAAAAAGATACCTCGAAGGAATGCCTTGCAAAGTTTATGTGACATAATGTTGTGGTCCAAAAGGCCTATATGAAAATTTGAAATGGCTGCCAGCTGAACTTTTACTGTGGAGGAAGAGGATCCTGAATGAAAAATCTCAGCTAGGAAGTCCAAGACCGAATGAATCGGAGCAGTATAGGGGTCTATGTTCCTAGCTTTTGCCCAGAAGGAGAAACGTCGCCATTTACTAGTGTAAATCTTTCTGGTAGAAGATTTTAGGAAAGCTACTATGATATCCCGGACGGGATTAGAAATCATAGGAAGCCTGGCTAAGGATGGAAGTGGAGCAACCAAGCAGTGAGGTTGAGAGAAGGTATGGATTGGTGCAGCTGCCCGACTGGTGGGTCAGAAGATCTGGAACCGGGTCCAGATGCCATGGCTGTACCAAGAGATAACGATGTAGGAATGGAAACCATATCTGTCGAGGCCAATAAGGGGCAATGAGAATCAACTTGGCTCTCAAGGCGGTTGCTTTCTGAATTAGTTGAGGTATCAGCGGAAAGGTGCGGGGAAGGCATAAAGAAGTCCCCGGGGCCAATCTTGGGTTAGAGCGTCTCTAGGGGGATGGCCTGGAAGGGGGAAGAGAGAGAAGAAGTCTGGGCATTTGCTGTTTTGAGGTGTAGCGAAAAGGTCGCAGCAAGGAAGGCCCCACTTCTGAAAAATCTCTTCCGTCACTGATTGTTTGAGAGACCACTCGTGAGGCATGAGAATAGCTCTGCTCAATCTGTCCGCTATGATGTTGGATTTCACGGGGATATGCGTTGCTATCAGAAACCGCTGAGAAGAGATTGCCCATTGCCAAAGTCTGAGAGCCTCTCGACACAGTGGATAGGACTAGGTTCTGCCCTGTTTGTTGATATACCACACTACGGACATATTGTCCGTTTGGACTGCAATAGTTCCCAGGGGAAGAGAGTCGTTGAGGGCTTGCAACGTTAAAAGCACCGCTCTCATCTCCAGGACATTTATGTGCAGATGGTATTCGAAAAGTTGCCAAGTGCCATGGACCATTCTGCCCTGATAATGCCCCCCACCCCACCCGATCAGGGAGGCATCCGATGTAACTGTGGCAACCGGGGCAGGAGGAACAAAGGGTCTGCCCTGATGGACTTGAGGGGACGATATCCACCAGGTCAGATGCCTTTTGCAAGTTGGAGTTACTATGATCTTGTGACGCATGGGAAGTTGTTGAAAAGACCATTGGGCGAATAGCATCCATTGCAGAAGATGCATGTAAAAGCGGGCAAAGGGAAGAAGTGTTATAGCGGCCGCCATAAGACCCAATACTTTCAGAGCAAATCTGGCCTGAATTTTGTTGCTGAGAAGAATCACCTGGATGTGACTTTGAATGTCCAAGATCCTTTGGTCTGTTAACTTTGCTGAAAGTTGAACGGTGTCCAATTTTGCTCCTATAAAAGTAATAGATTGACAAGGCGACAAGGCAAATTTTTTGAAATTTATAGAAATCCCTAGCCCTCTGCAAATGTGAATGGTGTAATCTCTGGCTTGGAGAAGTTGATGCCTGGTAGTGGCAGTGAGGAGCCAGTCATCTAGATATGGAAACACCTAGAATCCTTGATGTCTCAGGTGAGCCGTAACCGCTGCCATACATTTGGTGAACACTCTGGGGGCTGTAGTGAGTCCAAAGGGCAGGGCTCTGAATTGGAAGTGACTGGTCCCCAGCCAAAAGCGGAGAAATCTTCTGGAGCATATGTGAATTTTTATGTGATAGTACGCATCCTGAAGATCTATCGAGCACATCCAATTGTCCTTGCCCAGAAAGGGTAGAATGGACTGAAGTGTGACCATCCAAAATCTTGATTTCTTTACAAACTTGTTTAGTTTGCTCAGATCTAATATTGGTCTCCAGTCCCCTGTCTTTTTTGGAACTAAAAAGAACCTTGAGTAGATTTTGGATCCTATTTGGTCCGCTGGGACTGGCTGGATGGCTCTTTTTGCTAGCAGTTTTGATATTTCTAGTACTGCTAGTTCCCTTAGACCGGGTGGAACGTCTGGAAGGGTTCCCTTTTGCTGAATTGGGGTTTGAATAAAGGGAATTTTGTAACCCTCGGATATAATCGACTGTACCCATTTGTCTTGAGAAAGGGAAAGCCAGGCTATTGGGTACAGCGATAATCTTCCCTCGACTGCCTCCGAAGGTGGACAATCAGGCAACATCTCAGGGATGCTGGAAGGGTTTGTCAGAAAAAGGCTCTCTGCTACCCTGATTCTGTGGACCCCCTCTGCCCCTAGGGTGGCATCTATTATTGTTACCCCCTCTGCCTCTGGGGGTAAATTGACTTCGTGCTTCAGGCGTGACTCCTTGAGATTTGCGAAACCACATTTTCCCTCCCTTCTGTCCTTTGGGGTAAGGTCTTGAAGGGGTGGAGAAACAGACTCCTACGGCAGAAAGAGTCTTGCCATCTTGTTCGCATCTAGTCAAAGTGTCTTTCACTTGAGGTCCGAACAAGGTCGAACCATCAAAAGGGGAGTTTGTGAAGGACGCCTTGAAGGGGTCTGCAAAATTGCAAAGCCGCATCCAGGACTGACGCCTTAAAGCCACTCCTGTGCCTGCGGCCCTACTCGCTCCATCGGCTACATAAGAAATGAGCCGCATAGAGGAGTTAACAATGGAGTTAAGGATTCCTAGCTGTGAGATAATCTTATCCTGAGACCCAGCAGCTGACGGATCCTGTAGAACTTCTCCCAACTCTTTAAGAACATCTCTTTGAAGGCGGGTGAAGTGGCACAAGTAGTTCAGCGATCTCATGGCAAAAGTCGCTGAAGAAAAAATCCACTTGCCGTACCTGTCCATAGTCCTAGAATCCTTGTTAGGAGGATGGACAGGTACTGAAGGATCAGCTAGTTCCTTCTTGGTGGCAGCAGCCATCACCATGGCATCAACTGGGACACCCTTCGTCAAATATTGTCTATCTGGTGGGGCCGTAATGAATTTTGAAGGCCTCCTAGGAATAGGTTCCACCGAATCCGGAGCCATCCACGCCTTCCGAGCCACTACATCCATAAGAGGGTCGAAAGGCGGAGACACCCAGGAGGTGGAGGTTCGAGATCCGAATGCCTCCAGGTATACTGACTCATCCTCGAAAGGATTAAGGGAGGGCCAGTTCCCCCTCTGCTTAAGGAGTTCAAGGATGTCTGAGAAAGAGACATCCTCAGAGGAGGACCTTGGGGATCCCTCCGACTCATCCAGGTCAGTAACAGATGTAATAGACTCGGGGGAGTCTAGATGTTTCCTCTTACATGTCCTCTTACGTGGAGGTTCACCTGATGGATCAGGAGAAGCCTCGGAAGAGGAAGATATTCCCAATGGGGAAACCTGAGGCGTTGGATCTCTGGGTCCGGGAGCAAGAGAGTGGGAAGAGACGTCAGCAGGCACTGTAGTGGGAGGAGCTGATGGAACTGTCCGTTGACTAAGCCCAGGGGCTAGTACACTCCTCATCACCTCGAAGGCTCCCCCGTCAGAGAGACCAGAAGGTTCCCGCTCCGAAGAGATAGGAACTCCAGGCCTCACCGAGAGGGAAGGCTCCGAGGCAGATGTCGGGGCTGAGCTTACCAACGCCGAAGCCCCGAGAGGGAGAACGGGGTCGGACAAGGGTCCGATGCCACTCGCCCCCTCGGAGCCGACGAGAGAGACCAGACGCCCGGATCCCTCCAATGAAGGCCTCAAGGAGGAAATCGGAGCAGACGACAATGGAGCCAAAAGGGGGGGTGGTATCGGCTCTGAAGTCACAACAGTCATGGCTCCGAGGAGCTCCAGCTCCGAGCTCTGTAAGAGAGTCGAAGGAGGAATTTTAGGTGGATGTGTGATAGCTACTGTCTGTTGAGATGGGCTATGGAGCATTTGGGCCAATGCCTGAGACTTTAATAGTCTACTCTCCACTCTCTCAAGGTCGTGATCGGACAGCCTGGATGACCAAGAAGAACGGCTCCGATGGCTCCGCTCCGAGAGCAGGGGTTATCTCAGAGCCGAACGTACCGATTCCAATGAGGGGAATCGTGATCTCTTTTTAGAGATAGGTGGAGCCGAAGAAACCGAGGATACATCGGCTCCAGCCGGAGCCGACACTGAGTGCCCAGATTTAGCAGCATCGGCGCCGGATGGAGCCGATACTGTAACTTCTAATATAGAAGGATCGGCTCCGGCTGGAGCCGATCTCGACACTGAAGGAGAACCAATAGCAGATGGCTTAGGACTTGAAGCTGAAGGCTTAACTGGTTTCGAGGGCTTCCCCGGAGCCGACTTAGTCGGTGAGCTCTTAGGCTTTAATAAGCCCCTCAATATTAATTTATTTCTGCACTCCTGCAGGACTCTGGGGCTGAAGGCATGACAGATAGCACAAGAGTCCTGCAGGTGCAGAGGTCCCAGGCAGTAAATACAAGAAGTGTGACCGTCTGTCAGAGACATCTTCTGACAGCACGAGTCACACTTCTTGAAGCCTGAGACCTTTGTGTCCTTCGACATAGCTGTGTCGAGGAAACACAAGTTGTCAAAAACAAAACACTAACACACACACACAAAAAACACCCAATCCAAAAATTTAAACTAAACAGGGATAACAACACAGTCAGACACAGATAATCCCTGACAGGAAAAAATTTAGGAAGGGGAAGGCCTAAGGCCTAAGCTAGGAAAAAGGAATAAAAAACTCGAAAAAAAGGGAACACTAATGGGAATAGGGTTAAAGTAAGCGTTAAGGTTAACAAAAAACAACTATAGATATGAAAAATTAAAGGGGTTAGACTAAAGTCTTATATTTAGAAACTTACCTGGAGCTGGTAAAAAAAGGCACCTCATTAGCGAAGCGGCAAACGAGATCTGGGTAGTCTCCACCTTGCATCATGGGATATAGGGTTGCCTCGAGCTGGTAAAATTAGCTCTCGAGCTTAGCAAGTGCCGAGTCGGAGCCGAGGATCGGCTCCGAACCCATCCAGCAAGAATGAAGGCGAGATTGACAACTTAACATCATACTCTAACAAGTGGTGCTGTATTATACAAGGGATATAATTCAATTTATATATTATAATTAATACAATCAGTAAGGTGAATCAAAGAATGTTTGCATGGCCCTAAAAATGTGTGCAAGGTGCCTATGGTTTGAAAACAGCCCAAAGGTAAACTTAACCTGCCACTAGCCAGATGCATTTTCTTTGAATGTGAGTTTCAATGCTGTTTCAGTGAATGTGAGTTTCAAAGGTAGAGTGCTTTAATGCTGTGTGTTTTCATTGTGACACTATTGCTTTGTTTAGCAAATGTCTATCAGTGTTTGTGCTATAAAATTTCAAGTAAAAGCTGTAAATTAAATCCAAATATCTGTAATCATTGTAGAAGTAAAGCATAAAACAGTATACACACTGAGAGTTTTGAACAGTTTTTAGGGCAACTGGGGAGAAATAGCCAATTAATGCGACACTAGAATGGCTGTGTGGGGGGGGGTTGTGTGTGAGGGGCTCTAGGTTTGCACCCTCCTGCAAAAAATCCTGCAGACTCCCTTGACTGCACCCCCCCTAAACCATTGCAACTTTATCTGTCTCAGCTCTGACATCACACAACAGAGGATAAAAGGCATATTCCTGATCCCTGGCTGTTTATGATCTCACAGAGCATAGCATGTGGCACCTTTTTTTTAGCTGTGCATAACTTTTGACCATTCAGTAGAGTGTGCAGACATGGTGAGAGTGAGGAGTGAAGAACATACACACACTACAAAAAAAGTTATTCAAACAACAAAATAGGTATACAAATAACAAGCAAGAAAATGAAATACTATTAACCCAAATACAATCTAATAGCCCTATGACATTGTAATAATGACTAGGATGATTTTTTTTTAACTAGAACAGGGAAAAGAGAAATTTCTCTAAAAAGGAAAGAGGAACTACTCTAAACAAGGATGTAGCTAACTATGAAAGGAGACAATATCTGAAAAATTAGTGAAATGGCAATCTCTTTTCTGACCAAAAAACGAGAAAAAGCATTACAGAGCCAAGGACTTTATCTGAAGCATTTGTACAGCAAAAGAGATCTAAGGTATTGAATTGAGCCTGAGCCTTTTATGTAAGTTTCTAAATGCTGCAGACACTGAATCCATATGGCTCCAGTAACCCATCAGTTTAAGATGGATGGAAGAGACATGCAATCAAGTCTTATCCAGGCACAAAGGACTACTTGGGTGCAATATTCCTGACAATATTCAGTGCATATGCTCAACCAGGTACAATAAAAATGGGAGTTTAGAAAAATAATGAGATAAATATTGCTTCTCAGGAGATTATTAGAGTATAAATGGTGGATTGGAACATGCTAGCACTGTGGAGGTAAAAAGGGGTACCAAAAATCATATATGCTTTGAAAACAGGGAGACATTTGGCAACATATATGCAAGTAATAGGTTTTACTTTTTCTCTCAAATATTTAATTATCTGGGGCACAATGTACACATTATTCAAGCAGGTACAAGACAGGGCTGCATATGGGTAAAGTACATACAGGCAAAAGATCTGAACACACCACAACATTAGCTCTTTGTAATGCATACTCATCTACTTCAAAATTAGGACATGCAGCCATATGATGTAGTCTTCTCAGCATATAACAAGGTCTAGCAAGTTCCAGTTCATCCCCTTCCAACCTTAATGTACATCACATTGCTTCCTCTTCAGACTGAGTCTGCCCTTATTCATTATTCTGCTGAGGAATTGGACAAAACACCCCCACCTCCAGGCATGGTCCTCGGATCCATTCATCCATGTGTCTTCACAGGGATAAATCAAATCAGGATGGGGAAAAGTAGACGTGTACGTTGAAGTGGACAGACATGGATCATGAAGATCATGAAGATCTAACATTATGGTAAGGACATTACTTTTTTATCTGAGATGATCCAGTACAATGAATTCAAAATCAGGACAAAGCCCCTAGCTATTGTCCTTGAGGGAGTTCACGGTACAATATCATGAAGAATGATGCTCTAAAGGTTGACCTGGACATTGAGATCACATAAAGCTTGTAGTGTCTTGTAAAAGTATACAGTAAAGCCCATATTGCAGTTGTAGAGTTACTGTCTACAGATGAATTTCTAAAAAGTAAGAGGAAGAAGACCATTTATTGAATGTACTTCTGATATGCAAGGCAGAATTTGTTCTACTTTACTTAACAAAAGTTAATGGTACACCCCAAGAGCCACCTTCACAGAATGAACTTAGGCTGGGATTCAGAAACAATACCACCAGTAGAAAGCCCACCTCAGAGTAGGCAGTATCCATTTCCAGTTCAGAGACAGTCCTATCTCAGTGCTTTAGATATGCAGCACCATGATGGATTCATAGGTTCATAGGTGTGTACTAGGCTAATGGCCCTGGAGCCTTTACAAGCCTAGGCCATAGGATTACCCTGGCATCATGCCACCCGACCTTAGTTCCCAGTGCCTCTGTCGAGTAGAGCCACTGGAGTGATCCCGGGGTGAATTTTCTAATTCCCATCCACTCATCAGGAGTTTTCTTGAAGAGGGCCAGTGAGGTACTTTGCTTGACATGTATGGGAAGTCTATTCCATAGCATGGGCAGTCTCTGGTTTATGAACCTGTCCCTCCAGCATGTTCTGTTGATTGTGTTAATTAGGTTGAGGTCTCTAGCTCATGTGGTGCAGAGGGATTGGGATTTCTTTAGATGTGGCATTTCTAACAGAGCTGGGTCAGACATGGCTTTGTAAGTCAAGCAGAGATTGCATCTAAGTAGGCGATATGAGACAGAGAATAGCTGGAGTTTTTTGAGTATGTCCATCTAGGACAAGTGTTTAAGGCCTAGGATCCTCTTTGTGAGGTACTTTTGTGGCCTCTTCAATTGTTGCAGGTGTCTAGTGAAGTACATGCCAAATAGGGCATTGTACTCAATGATTGACCTAATGAGGGAAGAGTAGAGGGAGACAATGACCTCTTTCTTCCTGGATGCCAAACCCTTAGTAATGAGATGGGGCACAGAGTAGGACTTTCTGACTACAGTGGCAATGTGGTGGTCAAAAGAGAGGTTGCTGTCAACCTGTGTTCCCAGATCTCTTATAACGCCTTCTGTGTTCAGTGGACTACCATTGATGTGGTAATTCATGGGAACTGAGTTTTTCCCAAAGGGGATGACGACATATTTTATGGCATTGAGCTTAAGGCCATGGTTCTGACACCAGTCATTGGTCTCAGTGAAGCCTTTCTGTATAATGTCAACATCGCTTGGGGAGTTGCATTCTGACTTGTAGTCAGCTACTTTCACACTGTGGGTTCTATCTGTGAGCCAGTTTGCAACCCACCTAGAGATATAGGGTTGATGCCTAGCTTAGTGAGCTTTTCTATGATTCCTGAGTGGGAAATGGTATCATAGGCCTTGGCCAGATCAAGGTGGGCTGTATGAACTACCTTGCCTTCGTCTACAGCTCTGGTAACTGACTCAAAGAAGTCAACCAGATTGAGAAGGCATGATCTACTCTTCACAAAACCAAACTGTGTGGGATCCAGAGTTTGGTGATTCCCTATATCCTTGTTTATTAGGTCCATGATGATGCATTCCATAGCTTTGCATATCCGACTAATCAGGCTAATGGGGTGATAGTTCCCAGGGTCTGTAGTCGCTCCTCCTTTGTGGAGAGGAATGACTGTAGCAGTGCACCATTCAGTAGGGACAAAGCCTGAGGTGAGGCTGTGATTGAACATGGCAGACAGGTGAGGTGCCAGTTCACTCTGTAGTTCATGTAGAACACAGCCAGGGATATTGTCAGGTCCCATAGAAGCTATATTCTTGGCCTTGGACAGTGCTGTTTTAACCTGTGCAGCAGTAATACTGGGTGCCTGGCAATCTACTGGTATTATGATTGATCCTTTGGGGGGGGGGGGTAAAGATGGCACTGAATCTATCGGCCAGTATATTGGCAATATCTGTTGGTTCGGTATAGGAGGTACCATTGTGCAGTAGCTCAGAGCAAATTTGGGTATTGCCGTGGAGATTCTTTACATAACTATAGAAGGCCTTGTTGGTGTCTTTATTATCTGCTGCAATTCTGTTTTCATAGCTAACTTTAGAGGATTTCATGAGGGATCCCAACTTTTTGTTGAGGCTGATAAGGGAGTTTTTCCAGTCTTGGGACTTCACTTTATTCTGCATCAGTTTCCTCCTTCTGTTGTAGAGTTTGTTTATGGCAGCAGACCACCAGATTGACTTGCTTTTTTTGGTTCTATTGGGTATAGCTAGATCCATGCATTTATGTACGTGTTCATACAGTGCATTGGTGTATGATTCGGCATTCATGCAAATTTCCTCCATTTGCATGGTTGCCGTGAAGTTAGCCACCTCTGTTTTAAGGAGCCCAAAGTTAGCTTTGGAGAAGTTTTTCATGGTGGTAACCTTTGCGGGGATGGGGGGGTGGGACGCATGTGGATTTCCATGGTGATTAGTTTGTGGTCGGATCTAACCAGGGAGGAGTTGACTATTGGTGTAGAGCAATGGTCACCCATGTTAGTAATGACCAGGTCAAGGATGTTGCTACCTCTAGGGGGGGTAAGAACAAGCTGGTCCAGGCTATTGGAATTAAGGAATTCCAGGAAATGTTGGCAAGTGTATTGGTACATGAGTAGTTTTCCCAGTTAATGGAGGAGTAGTTGAAGTCGTCCAGTATGAGAATGTCAGGTTGGACCCTAATATTCTCCAGTGTGCTTAGGAACGTAGAGTGTGAGTGCTGGGACATGGTTGGGGATCTTATCCAATGTTAGCTGCACCTGAAGTATCTCTGATGCGTTATGTTGGGCTACCAGTCTGGAGGTGTGTGCATCCTTTATGAATATGGAAACATCACCACCTTTGGAGCTTCGGTCCATGTTCTGGGGACAAAAGATGTAGAATGAGTTATAGCCTGGTAGTGCTGGGGTGCTTTCTGTTGCCTTGAACCAGGTCTCTGTTACAGCACAAATGTCGATGTTCTCCATTTTAAGGAGTGCTTGAGTGAGTGCATTTTGAGATTTAGACTTCTAGCATTGAGCCACATGACCCTCAGATTGCATTTGTTGTAACTGTTATGGTGGTAATTTGGTCTTTGGATCACCACCTAAAAAGGCACTCTAGGGGTGACAAGAGCCTTGGCCAGTATCCGGAAGCCCAGGGGTGACAGATGCAGGCCATCTCTGGCAAAGCATCAAGGTCTATCAATCATGTCATCTCAGGCAGACAGATATAGGATCCCCTTAGAATGACACCAGAAACTTAACCAATTGTTGAAATCAATCATTTTCTGCTTGTACTGTGGTATTATTCTGGGTGATGGCAGGATGCTGCTCAGGGCTAGGGCCATACCCACCTGGGCTACATAATCCAAGAGCTCCTCCATGTCTCTTTTTATGTAGTCCAAGGAGGTACGTCTCAGGTCATTAACACCCATATGTACAATGACAGAGTCATATTTGTATCTGTTGTTGAGGGACCTGAGTGTGTGTGTTATGTGGCGGATCCTGGCACCTGACAGGTAGCTGACTGTTACCTTCTCCTTATTCAACCTAGTGAGTGAGACATCAGTGTGCCTCACTATCGAGTCACCTATGACTAATGTGTTGGGCATGCTGTTTTGCCTCAGGGGCTTTGGTTGAGTGGCACACTGTTTAGGAGAGTTATGTGTTTCTTGATTAGTGTTGTGTTGTGGTAGTTGAGTGCATTTCTGCCTTGGAGGTCTCTGCTGTTTGAGTAGATTTTTATTGGGAGCCTCCGCAAAGACGGGTGTGTGATTTGTCTTTTTATGTGAAGGCAGTGCTGGTATGTATTCTGGAGGGCTATGTGTTCCATGTGGTGTGGTGCAAGTGTTGATCTTCTCCTCTTGACCAGCCAGTCTTGGCTGGAGAGTGCGTGGCTTCCAGTTTGGATATATAAGAGCATCTATCACAAGTCTGAGTGTTGGGAGGTAAGAGGAGAGGGTTGTTAGTGTACAAGAGGCAGATGCTATATTGCCTTAAGATGCCCAGGTTCACCAGGTTGTAGGAGAAAGCACAAGTGAGCTTACCTCTTGTGGTAGATAGGCTACCTAATGTTTACCACTCCCACTGATAAGCTAGAAGGCTTCCTCCCGAAAGGCTTGGGGGACTCAGAAGCTTACAAACAGTCCTGGATACAGCAAATCTGTATCTGGACTAGACTAGTTACAGGAAAGGCAGGAAACAAGCTTAGAATTTTTTTTTTTTTTACAGAAAAGCAACTAAAACAGCACTCAAAACAATTCAAGTGCAGTGCAAGCTAGCACACTTGAGTGTGTAGCAATATTAAACAAAATGCAGTTTAAATAAATGCAATTTATTCAAAGTGTATTCTGACCTGAATTCAATTGTTGTTTTATTCAACTCTGAACAGTTAAAAAGTGCCAGAAAGTATACTTATCAGCTGAGAAGCACACTCAGAACACAAGGAGATTCTAGCAAAGTTTTTCTTTAGTCTACTGCAAATGTAAACAAAGCATTCTCTGGGAGTGGCATGTAATAATTATCTGTGTTTTATCCCAGAAATACCTGCAGTAAGTGCTTTACACAGCCGAGTGATTTATAGAAATGCTCAGCTGAGTAAATGAAGCATATTATAGACAAAAGAAATATGAAACTCTAATGTTTGGCATTACTGACTATGATCATTTATCTCTTACAAAGGACAATGAAAAAATAAGAGGCAGCATCAGAAACATTCTGTTAACTAAGGGACAGGTAAGTGCTTTGGCTGTGTGTGTGTGTGTGTGTGTGTGTGTGTGTGTGTGTGTGTGTGTGTGTGTGTGTGTGTGTGTGTGTGTGTGTATACAGATGTGCGTGCATGTGTGTGAGTGTGTAAGTAGGGATGAATGAGAGTGGTACCTGTGCCAAAAAAATGCATAGGCTGCTGGCTGTGATTATCACAGCAAAGTGCATATTAGCACTTGTGGCAATCACAAGTGATTCAGACACATGCAAATTAGACAATAAGGAGGTCTTTCCCCATTGCATCTAGTATGTCTCTGGATCACTGATTTCTACAACTGTGCTAAAAAGCTCTTTTTCCCTAACCCTACCACTTGTAACTGGACTGTTCCTGAATCCTGGCCCTAGTCACTTATTAGCCAGATTTATTAGAAGCAAAAGAGACAAACAGCTGATCATATTTTCTGATATTTTCCAAAATCTTTTCCCACATTTTGAACATTTGTATTTGCATGATTTCAAGATATTACCTAAGCTGGCAACAAACAGAAAGACAATGCATCTTATATTCTCCTATGTAAGAAAACTGTGAGAAAAAGACCAGTAAATTGATGGATTGGTTTAGGGTTATGTCTGTAGCAACCCTTGACATGAAGGCTGGATTATTATGTACCCATGTTCCAAACCAAAGATATTGTGAGAAACCTTGGAACATGGGTACATAGCACCCTCCCCTTTGACCATCATTTTGCAACAGTGGTCAGAAAACTCTTCCATCTGACACAACTGATTACAAAAGATTTTTCCTGTAGGTCCAAACAAATTCTGACCCTCTGTATTCTGCATTGATCAGACCCCTCACAGAATAAACTGCCCCTTTTAGGATATATATTACTAAATGTATAATGCAGTTAGAGAGACTGCAAAGGCTATTGACAAAAAAGTTCATGAGATTAAAGGATCTGAGTTATCAATACAGGCTGGCAGCCTTGTCACTGTATTCAGTGTGCTACAGATTCCTTAGGGGTGATCTGTGCCTTGCTTCCCAGAACATTAGGTATCCAGCAGTCCAAGAGCTCTTATTTCAACACAAATCTAGTGTAGAGACAGATTAGTCATGCAACTACTACCCCTTTTGCCAGAATAAACTTTCTTCCCAGATCAAGCAATATAACACCCTATCTTCCTTTAAGAAGGAATTAGGGAATTGGATGGGTATTCATAAATTCACCCCAGATATGACTGTCCTATCACTCCTTGAAAAATGGGGTAAGGTCTAAGGGAGGGTACTAGCAAGTTGCAAATGGTCATATGGCCCAGCTGCCTAGCACTTTCTATTATTCTATGCATGCATACCTTATCCTTTATTAAAATGACATATAGAGGCTTAGAAGACAAAGCACTAAGTTCTGAAACACTTCTGGCAGAAGTAACTACTAAAACAACAAAGTTTCCACAATACACATGTAAAATCTGCTCTAGCTGCCAGTTCAAAAGGGGGCACAGCTAGTTGTTCCAATAAAAAAGTAGGTTTCACAGAGGTTTGGGTTCTGTAAATTGGGGAGTCAGTAAGTAAGAAGGTACCCCTTAGTAAAGCTTTACAGACTTTCAAAACTGCTTGATGGAAATTATAGATAACTGCCAAATGAGCTTTTGCTGCTCAGTAGCTGAAGCTGGTCAAATTTTATTTGTTAAAAATTGAAAAAAAACACAGGAATAAAGGATGAATAAGGATCAACCCACTGACTAGTCACTCACAAAGATAAATTTATCAACTTAGCCTTACAGACTTTTCTTATGGATAGTTTTTGGATTTTGGGAAGGATCTGGACCATTCTAGGTGGGCATGTAGGGTCCCTAGCTATTGGAGAAACTATGCAGTTAGTTTGAGGGATTCAATGTCTGGCTAATCCTTATTATATGGGTGGTTTAGGAGACACATTTGTGAAATCTAAGTAGAAGAGTTTTCTTCAGTAAAAACAGCTAAGGAACAATACTGGATGTTGCCAGCAAGGGGCTATGGGAATGACCATGGCCACATCTAACTAGCTTTTCTTCAGGACGTTCATAATCAGGGGAAAAGAAGAAAGGCAGAGAGTAGACCTGGAGACCACTAGAGGACTAGAACATTCTGAGAAGCATAACCCTGGAGATGGATTAATGAAAAATAGCAGCTGCCCTTGGAGATGGTTGGAGATGCAAAAAGACTGCAGCAAGGCTTGGTCCAGTGATAGAAATCATGTTTACTGCAGATTGACTTAATGATCACTCACAAGGCATCAGCAAGCACTGACTGAGCTTTTATAGAACAGAGTTGGCCTGATCTGGGATATGTGTTGCTATGAGAAAGCACAGGAGTGCCATGGCCCATTTCTATAATTTAATGGACTTTCAACACATGGGGTGAGAATGAGCTGCCCCCATTTGTTTATATACCATGCTACCACCATGCTGTCAGTCACACCCTGAAGAAGGAAATCCAGAACAGTCTGCAACTTTAGGAGGCCTGCCCTCATATCCAGGACACTGATGTGTACAGAGTGCTCTTGCAGTGATCTCACTCCTTGGACTGTCTGCCCTAAATAATAACCCCACTCCACCCAATAACAGACGTGTCAATGATGACTCTGATACTGGAAGGGAAAGAAAAAAGAGACAGCCCTAAGTGAGATGTCACATGTATAGTCACCAACAAGAATGCTGATGGAACATGTCTGAGATCTAAAACAGATACACCATAGAATCTACAACCTGTAGTCACTGCATGTTAAATGCCCACTGAAACAGTCTCGTGTAGTGTAGAAGACAACTAGGAACCCCACTCCACCCAATAGCAGACGTGTCAATGATGACTCTGATACTGGAATGGAAAGAAAAAAGAGACAGCCCTAAGTGAGATGTCACATGTATAGTCACCAACAAGAATGCTGATGGAACATGTCTGAGATCTAAAACAGATACACCATAGAATCTACTACCTGTAGTCACTGTATGTTAAATGCCCACTGAAACAGCCTCATGTAGTGCAGAAGACAACTAGGAATATGGAAGTTACAATAAGCCCTAATACTTTGAGGAAACTAAAAGACAAAGGATGGTTTGGACAGCCAACTGAAGAGATGAAATTCTGTCTGGGGAGACTGGCTAAAACATGATTGGGTTCAGGCAGCATCTAAAGAATATCCAAACATGCAACAGCTTCATCTTGGACTTTTCATATTTTTAGATATCCTCAAAGATGAGAAAAGTTGCAGCAAGTCATCCTTTGTTTGAATAAGTGACTCCTTTGTGGAATAAATTAGAAATCAGTCATATATATGATGACACTCTGATTCTCTGCAGCCTGAGGTTAGTTGAGACAGCTTCCATGCATTTTGTAAACACCGCAATCACCGTGGTGAAAAATTAGAGGGATATGAATTGATAATGACTATTTTCTAACCAGAAGTGCATGATCTTTCTGGATGTCCTTGTCATCTTGATGTGCAGATAGGCAAATGTGAGGTCCAAACATCCACTGCACACTCTCAGAAAACCACTGCCTCATCCTATTTCCTGTCAAGCTTCCATCATCCTCACAAACACTGATTCATCACTAACTAAAAACTAGAACAATGCTACAACAAAATTGATAAATTTCACGCAAAATCATCTAACTCAACACATCATCACTTACCCTCAAAAAAGCTTGAAGCTTGACTTATCCATTTACTTCAAACTCTCACATCTAAAATTGGCCCATGCTGCACTATACTTTACAGAAAGATGTCCCTCCATTATTTTTTTTTTTTACTTCACTGGTAGTTTCCTCCAGGATCTCTTCATTCAGAAACACAAACTGCATTTGCTTGTTACAAATTTAAACAATAATTCAGGAGACTCCATATATTTTACATGTTTCTTCCATATGAAATTCCCTCCCTGCCACAATTAAGCAAATATCATCACACAACCTATTAAAAATAAATTACATTACATGAAATAAATAAAGGATTTCCGATTTCATTTCTACCTATGCACCTGTGCCTGCTCTCCTGGATGTCTTTAATCTCTTGTAATCAGTACTTGTTTATTTCACCCACATCCTATTTTTTCCCTTTCTGTTGTTTCCTTCCACACACAGTCTTAAATCAATCAACTCTACACATATCATTAACCCTACCTAGCTTTCTTGTACCTAAGGTATTTCTTTTTTTCTTCCTATTACTAATTGTTTCTCATCCTTACTCATAATTTATTTAATCTTTTAAAAAAGAACACAGTTTTTCCTACTTATCCAGCATTTATTTTGTAATTATCTCCCACTCTCAAAGCTACTTTTAAGATGCTTCATATTTTTGTCTATTTACTTCACTTGAATGTTGTAGCAATCAAAATGATTCTTCTATTATGTGATAACATTTTATTTAAAAGTATTTTGTATTCTAAATGATCTTTAAAATGTTTAAAAGTTCTGGAGCTTTTCTCCCTGGGCCAGCACTGAAAAGGGGATCTTGTAGGCCCAGTTGGACTATGCCACTTAAACACAATACTTAAGTAAATAAGTAAATAAATAAATAAATATTAACTGAAAGGGACTTAGACACCTTCATCCACAGACAACCACTCACTCACACACAGCAGTTGTAACCACTTAATTGACTAATTGGCAATTTTAGAGTAACTCCTTGATAGTACTGCGCTATTACATCCCATTACTACATTCATAGTTAGCAATTATAGCTACTTTGTGTCTGTGCACACCTCACATACATCTGACTATAGTACAAAAAGCAAAGTAAAATAACAACTAGTTTGTCACATTCCATTTTGCAGATGCAAACAGCTGCTTGACAGCAGCAGCAGTCACATGTTTAACTAAACAACTAACTTGTTAAAAACAGACAGCGTCCTACTATGCAACCTAAAATGCAAAGTTTAAAAGACGTTTACATTTTTTTCTAAATTACATAATAGTATTACTACAAGAGTAAACCAGTCACCATAGTTTCTTAAACCCCTCACAAATTTGTAAAAGCCAATCAAAATTAACATTTTCTTAATTGAGGGACAAGTTAACCAGCACGTTTTCTAGCAGCTGCCTGGATGCTGAGCATTCCTGCTTTATTGTATGGACTAGCAGATCATTCCTCTTTATTTTTAGTATGGCTATGTTCACTGCAAACTATAAACTAGTGGATGTGCTCCATCATTTCTGACAAGACTGCACAAAATGATAATGTGCAACAATAATTCTGAAGATAATAAATTCTGGTTACTGAAAATTTGAAAAAAGGAAAAAAAGAAACAGTAGCTGAAGGATGCATTGAAGGAGCTTTAGCTTTCTTAACTGTAAAAAAAAGAATCTTAAATAAACCCCATACACCCTCTTTTGTGGAGGTACTTTCTAGTTGTATTTTTTAATGTTTGCAGTCTCTGTCTTGGCCACCATCATCTGGCAGGGTGGGATGTCAAGATAGAGGAGAGATATCTCCCTGACCTACCTGTCTTGTACAAGCAGGAATATGAAGAGAGATTTGACCTTTCAACTGCACCCAGAAACGGACAGTAAAGCAAGTTCTCAGAGATTCTGCAAGTTAATTCCCATAAGAAGGGTTATGGAATCTCTGGTTTTGTGGACCACATATGTCTCTAGAATACCACAAATTTTGGAAACGTCTGCATCTGCAGAGATTTTAGTCTGATCATTGCCCAAAAGTTTTGTTTACCTGGTACTTTTTAAACCATAAGTTATGCATACTCTTCTGGTTCAAAGAACAGAATCTTTGTGAAGTGGAGTACTTGACTCCAACAGCAGTAAACAATTTCCCTTTCTGCTCATTTGCAGCTTCTTTTTCCAAGGGCATCCCAATAGAGGAGGCCTATCACATGAGGCTTAGTGAAGGACTCTTTAAAGCTGTCAACAAAACTGCAGTGCTTGAGCCAGGCATGATGCTGAAGAGCTATTCTGGACCCACATGCTCTGCTCTTCACGGCATTATGAAGAAGTTGCATGGAGATCACAGCTACATTGAACACTGTTATTACGTATGATTCCAGTTGCCTTCTGAAATCAATATGTGGCAACTTCTTAAGTGTGTCAATGTTTTGATCTGCCAGATCACACTAAAAGAATGTCATATGGGTCATGAAATTTTGTGAGCAAGAACAGAATGGTCCTAATACATAATGCCCTTACCTAAGTGGTCCAGTACCTCAGATTCCTTATCTGGCAGGTGAACTGCTAGGCACTCTTCCAAATGCTCATTTTCAAAGCCCTCAACAGCCACTAGAGGTAAATTGGCAAAGGAAGTATTGCTATTACACTTTTATTCTTAGGGCTACAAGATCTTGCCCAGTCTCCTAGGGATCAGTTCCATTACACTGGGTTTTCATCATGCCCAGTCTACCACAAACAATTCTATTTTGTCAGCAAAAGGAAATATCAAAGAGGTAGGTGGGGCAGACTGAAAAAGCTCATGCAAAATATCTTCCTTAGTAGAGAGGTTGGGTTAACTGGTCTCCCCAAACTAGTGGTCATTAGCAAGGGATTTCATGGAAGTTTCCCATTCATTCAGACTGGTATCTGGAGTGGGAGACTCTAAAGGGATTTTAAAGGCCTCTTTTTACATTTACTGCTCTAAATCACATTTGGGGAAACTTTCCTAAGCAATTGGGACAGGTAGCTGATATGGAAACTACGGAACTATGTCTTTATCTGCTTTCCTTCCTTCTCCAACTCTGGAAGGAGAATGAGAGGACTAATATGTCTGAATGAGGAGTGTCCCAGAGGTAGATATGGCATAGCTACAGATCCCTAGGACTCTGGCAACAACTGGAGTAGCTCTAGCTGTAGCAACAGTGCCAACTCCAAACCTTTTTGTTCCAACACTGGAAGTCTCAGTACTGAGAGGTTCAGTATTAGAGTCAGAAGTGGGACCAATGAAATGAAGACTGAGTTTCTGGGTCTTGACACTAATGAGTATCTGTGTAAAGAAAGGCTTTGGTGCTAGACACTTGAATGCCAAAGTATCGGGTACGAAGAATGGCCTGATAGATTCTGTGCAGAGAAGGATGCTAAACCACTGGCATCAAGGACCTTAGTGGTCTTTTCTGCCAAGAATCATGACACTGAGGTCAATGGCACATATGAGAATAATGATGCTAGGAGTGGCACCATCAATGCCTGTGCAGAAGTCTTTGCTAACACAATTAACTCTGAAACACCAGGTGCCAGAACAGGAACTGAGTAAGGTTGCAGCAGTGGATGCAGACAGCAAGCACTGCCCTTCCCTAGCCATCAGGGGGACAGGAGGAGAGAGGACACCCAATCAATTTATTCCTTGACTAAAGCCTCCATCACTGTCCCAGTCCAAATTAGTGAATGGTTGTGAAAAGACCTGTCTGAATGTTTGGAGACAGAGGCAAAAATGGTCTTGACTCCACATATCTTGACAGCACCTAGTTAAAAGAGATATCATTCAATCACCTCTTAGGGAATGAATCCTACAGTGCAGTTACCTCCCGAGGTAAAATTTTGAACAAACTCAAGAATTTAGACTTGAATGGTCTTTAGTAGAGAAAAATTCTCTTTTGACTTTGGGCTGGGAGAATACCTGTCTGAGTTTCCAGTGTTCTTATCTTCTTCTGCATCACTGCTGTAACTTCTAGGTTTAAAAGAAGATGAATATAAACTAAGTAACAGTCCTTTCAAATTTAACTTGTTTCATTACTCTTGAAGGATTTTAGAATGAAAATTAGGACAAATATTACACTCTGCGTTCAAGTGTTCCACTGCCAAGCATATGCCACAAAGACTGTACACATCCTGATGGGAAATCTTAGAGCCAAACTTATTTCATTTCTTAAAACCAGAGGCTTTTTCATTTTTCTGTCCATTTTCACTAATACAGTTAAAATATCTACCAAATACCTAGATAATAAACTAGTAATAATCTAAACATAATGTCAACAAATAATGGCCCAAGCCAAATGTCTGCTTAGCTGGACCGGGGGCTGGGAAATTAATTAACTTGAGCAAATAACACATAAATTATATGTCTCAAAAAAAAAAAAGGGTCAGCTTTGATTTCAATTCAAGGAAAATTTAAAAAAATCACTAAAACAGCACAATCAATGCTTGGGAACATTCTAAAAATGCTTCTCCTATCAGCAGCAAAAAAGGTCTGGATAAGACAGGAAAGCTGCCTGTGGCTACCAGTCCTGATACTGAAGTGGATGGAATGGACCATATATGAGCAACTGAACACATATTTAACAAATTGAAATAAGGTTAAAGGTACTGTTTGTGAGGAGTTTCCTCTTGTTTCGAGGCATTGATGGTTTCCTAAAAGTTTTCAAGACCTTTAATAAGAGTTAATAATGGCAAATTTAACTATGCTTGAACAAAATCAAGAAACAGTAATGACAAAATGGGATGAAATGATCAAACAAAACCAAGAATCATTAATGATGGAATAGTAGCTACACGGAAGCACACTTCTCAGTTGTTGGATAAATTTACTAATAACAGCACTAAAATGATAGCCCAAAGGATTAAAAGGAAGAAGGCCACCGGTGCTTGTGATATAGACTTAGAGACTGTATTTCACTGTGAAAGCTGCAGAATGCTCAGGCAGTTCTGTTCCATGATGATGTAGGCTTAAAGGTAGTTAACAGGATGCAGTCCAGGAAACCATCAAGGAGCCTGGAACAAAATTTCAAATGCCCCAGAACATTATCTAGTTAAGTGGCTTGCTCAGAGTCACACAGTAGGGAAATGAAGGTTAAGGTAATCAAACCTTGTACCATAAGTAGAAGGTCATAGCTCATAGCCTTAATTATCTCCATTAACTACCACACCTACTTCTGAATGAAACAATAAGTAAATAACCAGGAAGAAGTTCATATTATTAAAAAAGAACAATTCAAAATTTCATACATTTAATGAAATACACAGATACTTCCATTTTCAAACCGAAGGCAACATATATCATCTGACAGAGTTACGGGGGATGCGCAAGCCAGTGCATTTCTTTGTGCCGGTCCCAAGCCCAGTTAAATGGGGAGGGTTGCTTCAGGAAGGGCATTCTGTGTAAAACTTCACCAAATAATTAATGCGGACACCAGTAAATATTTCCATACCGGATTGGTCGAGGCCTGGGCTAACAATGACCGCCACCAGTACTGTTAGCCAACAGGGTGGTGGTGGAAATTGGGCTACTGTTGGCTGAAGGAGGAGAAGAGATGGAAGGCCTGGCCAAAGGCAGGAAGAGAGGAGAAAGGCTAGGACTGTGGTACTGAGGGTCGGAACTTTGAATGTTGGCAGTATGACTGGTATATGGAGAGAGCTAGCTGATATGATGGACAGAAGGAAGGTTGGTATATTGTGTGTGCAAGAGACCAGATGGAAGGGGAGTAAGGCTAGGTGTATCGGAGCTAGGTCCAAATTGTTTTATCATGGTGTGGATGGGAGGAGAAATGGCGTAGGAGTTATCCTGAAGGAACAGTATGCTAAGAGTGTTTTGAAGGTGAAAAGAGTGTCAGATAGAGTGATGTTTATGAAGCAGGAAATTGATGGTGTAATGATGAATGTTGTTAGTGCATATGCTCCACAAGTTGGGTGTGTGATGGATGAGAAAGAAAAATTTTGGAGTGAGTTGGATGAAGTGGTGATGACTGTACCCAAGGGTCTGAGAGTCTTGATTGGAGCAGATTTCAATAGGCATGTTGGTGAAGGGAACAGAGGGGATGAGGAAGTGATGGGTAGGTATGGTGTTAAACAAAGGAATGCAGAAGGTCAGATGGTAGTGGATTTTGTGAAAAGGATGGACATGGCTGTGGTGAATACATATTTTAACAAGAGGGAGGAGCATAGGGTGACATACAAGAATGGAGGAAGATGCACACAGGTGGATTATATCTTATGTAGGAGGGCCAGTTTGAAGGAGATTGGAGACTGTAAAGTGGTGACTGGGGAAAGTGTAGTTAGGCAGCATAAGATGGTGGTTTGTAGGATGATGTTGGTGATCAAGAAGAGGAGGAGGAGTGTGAAGGCAGCACCAAGGATCAAATGGTGGAAACTGAAAAAGGGTAATTGTGAGGTGGAGTTCAGGGATGAGTTAAGACAGGGACTGGGTGGCAGTGAAGAGTTACCAAATAGCTGGGTAATTACAGCAGAGCTAGTAAGGGAGATGGCTAGAAAGGTGCTTGGTATGACATCTGGATAGAGGAAGGACAACAAGGAGATCTGGTGGTGGAATGAGGAAGTATAGGCGAGTATACAGAGAAAGAGGTTGGCAAAGAAGAAGTGGGATTGTCAGAGAGATGAAGAAAGTAGACAGGAGTATAAGGAGATGAGGTACATGGCAAAGAGAGAGGTGGCGAATGCTAAGCATAAGGCATTTGAAGAATTGTATGAAAGGTTGGACACTAAGGAGGGAGAAAAGGACCTGTACCAATTGGCTAGACAGAGAGACTGAGCTAGGAAAGATGTGCAGCAGATTAAGGTGATAAAGGATAATGAGGGAAACATACTCACAAGCGAGGAGAGTGTGTTGAGGAGATGGAAAGAGTACTTTGAGGGGTTGAGGAATGAAGAGAATGAGAGGGAGAGAAGGTTGGATGATGTGGGGATAGTGAATCATGAAGTACAATGGATTAGCAATAAGGAAGTAAGGATAGCTATGAAGAGGATGAAGAATGGAAAGGCTGTTGGTCCAGATGACATAACTGTGGAAGCATGAATGTATTTAGGTAAAATGGCAGTGGAGTTTTTAGCCAGATTGTTTAATGAAATCTTGGAAAGTGAGAGGATGCCTGAGGAATGGAGAAAAAGTGTTTTGGTACTGATTTTTAAGAATAAGGGTGATGTGCAGAGCTGTAGTAACTACAGAGGGATTAAATTGATCAGTCATAGCATGAAGCTATGGGAAAGAGTAGTGGAAGCTAGGTTAAGAAGGGATGTGATGATTAATGATCAGCAGTATGGTTTCATGCCGGGAAAGAGCACTACAGATGCAATGTTTGCTCTGAGGGTATTGATGGAGAAGTACAGAGAAGGTCAGAAAGAGTTGCATTGTGTTTTTGTAGACTTAGAAAAAGCATATGACAGGGTGCCTAGAGAGGAGTTGTGGTATTGTATGAGGAAGTCGGGAGTGTCAGAGAAGTATGTAAGAGTGGTACAGGATATGTACGAGGGAAGTGTGACAGTGGTGAGGTCTGCGGTGGGAGTGACGGATGCATTTAAGGTGGAGGTGGGGTTACATCAAGGATCAGCTCTGAGCCCTTTCTTATTTGCAATGGTGATGGACAGGTTGACAGACAAGATCAGACAGGAGTCACCATGGACTATGATGTTTGCAGATGACATTGTGATCTGTAGTGAGAGTAGGGAACATGTGGAGGAGACCCTGGAGAGATGGAGATATGCTCTAGAGAGAAGAGGAATGAAGGCCAGCAGGACTAAGACAGAATATATGTGTGTGAATGAGAGGGAGGATAGTGGAATGGTGAGGATGCAAGGAGTAGAGGTGGTGAAGGTGGATGAGTTTAAATACTTGGGATCAACAGTTCAGAGTAATGGTGAGTGTGGAAGAGAGGTTAAGAAGAGAGTACAGGCAGGATGCAGTGGGTGGAGAAGAGTGCCAGGAGTGATTTGTGACAGATGAGTACCAGTAAGAGTGAAAGGGAAGGTCTACAAGAGGGTAGTGAGACCAGCTATGTTATATGGGTTGGAGACAGTGGCATTGACAAAAAGGCAGGAGTTTGAGCTGGATGTGGCAGAGTTAAAAATGTTAAGATTTGCAATGGATGTGACGAGGGTGGACAGGATTAGGAATAAATATATTAGAGGGTCAGCCCAGGTTGGAAAGTTTGGAGACAAAGCCAGAGAGGCAAGATTACATTGCTTTGGACATGTGCTGAGGAGAGATGCTGATTATATTGGGAAAAAGATGCTAAGGATGAAGCTACCAGGTAACAGGAAAAGAGGAAGGCCTAAGATAAGGTTTATGAATGTGGTGAGAGAGGACATGCAGGTGGTTGATGTGACAGAGCAAGATGCAGAGGACAGGAAGAAATGGAAACAGATGATCTGCTGTGGCAACCCCTAATGGGAACAGCCGAAAGAAGATGATGATGAGAGTTGTTTAAAGGCAAGGTTGAGTGGAGTAGAACTCCAGGTAACATTAGTTTGCATACTGAATTCTGGCTTTCGCAGCCAGAGAGATTACGTTTAACCTGGTAATTTTCTATTTAATTTGATATTAGAAAGGATATAAATATCTGAATCATGCTGGAAAGCAGTACTTGCAGTCATTACTAAGGAAAGGAATGATCAAAGTATTTCTTTGCAATCAAGGCCAGTGTCATTACTAACCCATGACTCTGAGCTTTTCCTTTTCACACTGACAATGAGGGCACCAAGGAAACATCCAAGAGTGGGATCAAAGGAGGGTTAAACATACTCTTTCTACTAAAGCTGCCTGGTACATTCCATTATTCCCTTCCAGAAACAGAACTCAAATTCAACTTCCTGGAATACAGTTTAAGCTTGTTCAAAATATTGTTTATCACAACTTCTTAGAGTGAACAAAAGTGAACCCCTTTGACAACAATTCACCATGTGTTAGGACTATAGTTAAATATTTCAGAATTACCAAAAAAATGTTACAGTACCTTTTGATTACTAACTGCATTGGTTTTAGGGGAACTCAGTGCTAGTACCTGTCTCTTTTCTGTCTCATCTGTGACTTTACCACTGTATTACTCTCACTAACAGAAACCTTCTAATGATTCATGACAACAAAATGGACATTGTGAATTTGGCATAAAAAATAACTTCACATAAAAATTGTGTCCCCCAGTAATATCACCTTGATGTCAGTACTTTCAATGAATTTTAGCCAGATGAGGGCTTTAAGGCAGGGGGGTCCTCTATCTTTACTATTATCTGTGCTCTATTTAGAGCCACTGGCCTTAACGTTAAGGAAAGCTGAGATGAAGATATATATAGTAAGTGGGGGGAAGTTAGAACTTAATGTAGCTCTTTATGGGGATTATGTAATTGTTACCTAGGAAAATTCAGAAGAAGAGCTAGGAGAGTTGACTGAGTTGCTGGACAGATTTGAGCACCTCATCGCCATCATCATCATCCCCCTTTTTCCCGTTTTCTACATTTTCTACATGGAGTTGGGGGTATTGTGTTAACTGCCACCATTTCTCTCGATTCAGTGCCACACTCTTGCCCAACTGTCGCATATCTTCTTTCGCAGAATCCATCAAACCTCTTTGCTGGGCATCCTCATTTCCTCCTACCTTATTCTTGTCTATCCCAAATCTTTTTCACCAGATTGTCTTCTCCTTTTCTGTACATGTTTCTGAACCACCGTAATCTGTTCCCTTTTATCTTTTCTGCAATTGGAGCTACTTTGGATTCTGCTCTTATGTCCTCATTTCTCCTTCTGCCCAGTGTGCATCCTGCCACCCTTCTCAGGCACTTAATTTCCATCACCTCTAACTACTTCATCTGCTCTGCATTTGTGCCCAGGTTTCTGTACCATACAGTACTGGTCACACCACTGTCTTGTACACCTTACCTTTTAGCTTCTTTGGCATTCTTCTGTTATAGACTATACCTGAGACTCTATGGCAGTTGGCTGCAGCCCCTCTTATTCTAGCTTTGTCATCTTTATTCAGACTTTCCTTCTCCTCAACCACCCCTTCCAGATACTTGAAGCTGTTTACCTGTTGCAGTATCTTCCCTTCTATCTCAATTCTCAGCTTCTTCTGATTTTCTCAATTTGCTGCCATTACCACCATCTTATCTGTGCTTAGTTTCATCCCATGTGCCTTCAGTTTTGCATTCCATTCCCCTGTCTTTTACTGAAGTTCTTGCTCAGAGTCTGCCTGTAATGCCTCATCATCTGCATACAGTAACTTTGTTGATCTGTCCCCTCCAACCTGTTTGCTAATGTAGTCTATCACCAGTATTAATAGTGGACTCAGAGCTGAACCTTGGTGTACACCCACTCCCACTGGGAACCCCTCTGTGAAGCTGAACACTGTTTGTACTTGATTCAGTGGGTCCTTGTACATAGCCTGCACTAATTCTACCAATGTTTCTGAGACTTAGAACCACCACAGTACTGCCCAAATCAGCTTTCTTGGGACCTTGTCATATGCTTTCTGCAAGTCTAGGAATGCCCATTTGGACTTTTTCTTCATCTCTAGCTTCTTCTCAACTATCTGTTTCACTGCAAACATTGCAAACATTGGGTCAGTTGTGCTGCATCCTGATCTGAATCTGAACTGCTTATCTCCCATCTTAAATTCTACTACTCTACGTATCTGTTTATCAATCACCCTCTCCAGAACTTGCATGCAATGTGATAGGAGTTTGATGCCTCTGTACTGCCCACAGTTGTGGATGTCCCTTTTGTTCTTGTAGACTGGCATGAGTATGCTTACTCTCCAGTCATCTGGGATACGCCTTTCTCTCCACACTGCTATGAGTACCCTCAGGAGTTATTTCTCCCCTATCTCTCCCAGCATCCTTATCATATCTCCTGTGACCATATCTGAGCCTGCTGCTTTCCCTAACTTCATTTTCCTTAGTGCTATTCTTACTTTTTCTAGGGTGGGCTCCTCTTCATCTCTCATCATAGGCTGTTTCTGTGACAGTACAGCTTCTGTGGGGTTTTCTTCATTCAGAAGCTGCTGGAAATACTATTTCCATCTGCCTCTGATGTCCTGTGGACTAGTGAACAGGTTGTTGCTGGCATCCCTTATGAAGGGTGTCTGACTATCTTCTTTATCTTTCTGTCTTTGCCTTGCTACCTGATACAATTTCTTTGCACCAACTGAGTCACTTTCCAAAAGTTTGTAGAGTGACTCTGATGTCCTAGTCTTTGCTATTGCAACTCCTTTCTTAGCTTCTTTTTTAACCAACCAGTATTTCTTCCTAGCCTGGTCAGTCTTTTCTGTCTCCCATTTTCCTGCACTCCTTCTTTCTTATGATCACTTCCTGGACTTCTGCATTCCGCCACCAGCTTTCCCTATGTACCTTATTTGCATACCTGGATTGGCCGCATATCTGTTCTGTAGTCCTAACATATGCTGTTTTGATGTGCTGCCATTCTTCTTCTTCAACTCCACATATTTCCTCCTCTTCTTGGGGTGCTAGAGCCCTGAGTAATTCCTTGAACTGTTGTACTTTCTCTCAAGTCAACTTCCAGGTCTTCAGCCTGGTCTCTGTTGACCTGGTGACCTGGGCACCTATCTGGATACAAAGTACATATGGATATATCTAGACTATTGTAATAAATATGATAAATATACAAAAACTATGAGAAGTTTTTTTCTAGACACATAGGTTGAGGAAACATTAAAATACTTGAGGATTTAGATATGCAAAAACTAAAAAGAAGGTTACCATGCCTGTGGGATAAGGACACATTAAACTGTTAGGCATTTGGATAGGTACTGTGCTGAAACACACAATGCAAAAACCATGTGAAGACGTGATGGAGACAATAAAAAGAATTTGCAAAAAATAGATTAAGATCAGACAGTCATCATTTTAAATGCAAAACAAGATCTTTAGACCTCAACAATGCAACTTTATTAAAAAAAGTAAAAGTAACAAACAGCTTTTGGGCAGAAACTGTGTACTAATTTTTCTAAACATCTAAATAGGTTCCATGAGGATTAGAAATATTCAGAATGACAACAAATTGTAATACTTACACAAATGTGCTGAAAAATAATAGCAAATGAATTTGAATCTGAGCACTGAATATATGAACTCGATGAATGAGTTATTTACAGTCATTGAAAATGATATGCTAAAAGAAATAGATACGCTGTAGAGTAAGTTGGCTAATTCAGCTGATTTTAATGGAAATGTCTATAACAAAATGTTATGTAATTTGGACACATGAACACTGTTTCAAAGAAGCACAAATTAAATTTTGATATGAATAATTATAATTATAAGAAAGCAACAACTTCTCATGGTGCAAAAGGCTTGCAATAACAGTAAAGCTGACTGAACTTGATAACACTGAATTTCCCATTTAATTAAGAATCCTGCCACTTTAATGAATGGTCCTGAAGCTACTTTGAATAGAGACACTACTGGAAGTGATGAGGCATATGTGCAGTCATCATCATCATCAGGTTCTTAGACAGCTACGTGGCATTTGGTAAAGAATGAAGATAACAGTGAATCTAGTACTACACAACATGATTTTTCCCATGTCATAGACATCTAGAGTACCACTTTTATTAGGGATGTTGAAAATTAGATCCAAGGACTCATCCAGAGACAGCAATAGACCACATTAGAAAGTAGGTATGTGCAGAAGAAATGCTCCCTAAACACACAGTTATTTGCAACAGACAGGCATTATCTGATAAATCTTGTTATTTTTTAAAACAATAGTATAGAATAGTTTTCTTTTAAGATGATGTTTTCATATGATGAAATACATAGACATAAGTGTAAAACTAGACTGTGATATTTTTGAAACTAAAATCCATATAAAAATGAAGTGCAGGTGAATTACTATCTGTATAGAATGTGCATGCACCCCAGAATTAATTTTAATGTTAACAGTCATTTTTAAGGGCAAATAGGTTGACCACATATGATAATTAGTATTTACATGAAATTGATTTTACTTCAACTGAGTTGATGGAAAGGCCATATAATGATATCATATTATATAATATTAAGAGACTGATTGAGAGAGCAAGTAGTAATGAAGATAAATCATATTTGTCTGAAAACAGAAATTTTATTAAAAATTATAGTAAGAAGAAAGAGAGTTTAGTATGGTTTATTATTATGTTTAATAGAAAGACACCACAAGTAAAGAGAGTTATACAAAATAGCTGGTCAAGTTTGATGACACAACCAAATCTGAAAAAAAAAAAAATATATATATATAAATGAATGTCTTGATTTTACACATAAAAATGTAATAATTTGAAACAACTGCTATTTTTTAATGATTTACATACAGTGCAAAATAATATAATGGTATTACAACAAGGGATAGTGCCTTATAATTGTTTTTTCTGTAAATTTATTAAGAAAGGAACACATTTTATTCACTCGGTTAGTAAAAAAAAAAAAAAAAGAGTATGATTGTACTTGTTTTGCAACATGTTTTACTGATAATATAGTTTAGCAGGCACTATGTGATGTATGTGCCAGTTTTTATTTTGGTAAAAGTAACAGAAACCTGAAAGAAAGAATTTTGGATCATTTGCCTAACATTAGAAAAGGTGTAGTAAGTAATACATTAGTAAGGTATGTGAAGGAATGTGGTCCTGAGAATAGATTTAACATTAGTGTGATTCAGAGAATTTTCCTGAATATCAGTGGGTGGTGATATTTTGTAAGATACTGAAATTGCAGAGTATAAAAGGGCTACAAACATAAACTCTGATAAGAATCCAGGTTTAAATTCAGTGACTAGTATTAAACCAGTTTTAAAACAAAGACAAAACTATTTATAGAAAATGTTCTTTTTATATAATGTCATAATAAATTTCATAGGTATTCATGATGTGTGAAGTATATTGTTCTGACTGTGAGCATTGTACCAATGTGATTTGTCTAATTTAGTCATGTGATTTTTATGGGACCTATTTAAATGTGGAGAGCAATTAATACACAATGCATTAAGAAAAGGTTCTGCCTGAAAACATTGTACGTTGCTTGATTTTTTTAATGCATTTGCATTCCTGTGACCTAATGTTCTTGTTTTGCATTTATGTCTGTGCTTTGGAAGTTTTCAGGTTTAGTTAAATGATATACCTGTTTTTTTTTTTCTCATTTAAATTTAGAGGCATAATTGCAAAGACATGTAGTGCTCCATATATTATATCTCAGACAGTCCTTTTTGATTCCTCTGGATCCAACTGAATAAATTGAAAAGTTGGATGTCAGGTTTTCTCTGGGGTGGGATAAAACCAAGAGTTTGTTGGAAGAGAATAATGTTGCCAAAGAATAGGGGGGATTAGGAGTTTCAGGCATTAACTTATATTTGAACGCAACACAGGTTGCATATTGGGAAATGTGTCAATGATCTTATTCAAACTAGAGTGGAAACAAAGGCTGAGTAGAAATTATGACTGGTTTGGAAAGGTGGACCCAAAAGGAAAAATCTGAGAGCAAGAGAACAGAAAGAATAAACCTGCTCATGCTCAATGTATTATGTCATGGGACAGGCCAGACTGCATAGACTAGAAGTTTAAAACAGTGGTGTCAGCAATTAATACTCATTGGAGAAAGAAGTGAAGATGATTAGTGCAAGGAAAGGCTAGGTACATTGGTGAAGTACTTGGAAAGATGTTTATAGGAATTAGAGTGTTGATGTAGAAGGAAATGAGACAGAAATATGTAGTCCAGAGATGAGCCTAATTACATTAACAGGCAATAGGGCAGAAGCAAGGAAGACCCTTTTAATTGGGGAAAAAAGGTAACTGGCAAGACCAAGTGAATTGGCTGATGGAATTAAGGATTCATAAGAACGCTTATGGAGGAAGCATAGCAAAAATCTAGAAGATGCTGCAACAGGAGAAAAGGGAAAAAAATTAACAAAATAGTTAAAGAAGGGGGTAGAATGTTAGGCAAGGAGATGAATCAGGTTAGAAGGGAGCGAAGAGGTTTATTATATCTGCTTCTATGTGCTTGCACAAATACATGTATATTTTGGTCAGGCAGCATAAGATGTTTCTAATGGTGGACAAAAGTTACCGGAGGTATGGATGAGAGGAAAAGGGAGAAAGGAAATATATTTTGGAGTTGCTTAGCATTATATCAATACAAGACAGGGGTGAGGGACTTCTAAAGAAGATTGACAGACAATTGGGAGGTTAGTGGAAGAGGTTTTTTAAGAAATAATGGTAATAAGGAGGAGTTCACAAACACCACAGGAATAATTTGGATTATATTGCTGAGGGCCAAGAAAGCAAACACAAACAAGTAGAAAAGCAGAGTTAGTTCTACATTAGATGAAGCATGCAGATTAGTCAAGTAACTAATGGATTTGGAGGGAAAGCTCCTGGAGTGGGGCAAACACATAGATGAAAGACTAGATGACAACTTTGAGTAAAAAGAGTGGAAAGTGAAGAAGGAAGGGATACTGTGTTGAGCTGAGGAAGGTTAGCGGTTTATATTTATAAGTGACAATACCATAGCTATATAATAGGGCATTGTACACTCATGATTATATTGTCATTTACCGTGTATCTTAGTGGAATGAAGGGTCATATATGGTAGGTCAAGCCTGCATTCAATATATTTAACAATACATATAGTTTCTTAACAGCACACAAATAAATCCAACCAGCCCAGATGTAAAAAGTTCTCAAACACAAAAAGTCCAGTAGGGAAGGTAACTGGAATGAAAAGCAGGACGACGACAAGATAAAATCCTCTGATTTAATACAAAAAGGTGAGCGCTTTCGCAATGGTAACCGTTGCTTCATCAGACAATTCATTCAAAAGGCAACAGCACAAAAATACTTTAATTTGCATCTATATTATCTTGTCGAAAGATGACAATATCGAACGGCATAAACCTCGAAAATGTCGTACATCAAAACTGTTCTTGTGGAGGGCTGCTCCCCCACTCCCCCCACTAATTATATATGCCAACTCTGAGATTGCACTACAGTGAGGAAAGAGCAAATTTAACATTCTGAAAATGTAGAACCTGAAATAAGAATACATGTTCATCACCCTTAGCGAGTGTGTGCTTAGCTACAACACTATATACTTGTCCCTTTCTGGTACAATATAGCTGGTCCCTAATCTGTTTCCTAAGGTGACGGTTGGTCTTACCGACATAAAAATGGAAACATGTTTTACAATGAGCCACATACACCACATTACTGGTGTTGCAATCAGCTGAATTTCTAAGCTCCCAGAGACACCCTATTCCTGGATGCTTAAAAAAATCTAGACTCATCTATATAAGTACAATATGCACAATGTCCACGTCTATCGGTACCTTTCACTATATTGTCCTTCAAGATAACTGTCCTTTGATAACACAACTGCTGTTTTAAAATTTTCTTATTTTTAAACACAAAATGTGGTCATGTACCTACTATATTAGTACTGCCCTCATCTACTAGCAACATATGCCAGTTCTGATGAATAATGGTTTCAAACCTTTTTACATCCTTTGTATATGGTAAAACCATGGGAGTAGAGGTTAATGCTCTACTCTTAGTGCCTACCCTTTCATTATGCACTCTATCAGAATAGTAGGGCTTAGCTTTACCTTCTCTTTCTTTGTGTACTTTATGATAAACCTGTTCACTATAGCCCCAGCTTAAAAAAAACTGTTCTTAAATTACTGACTTCATTTTCATATACTTCCTCTTGGCAGCATAGACATGATATTCTCATTGCCTGTCCTCTAATAATATTGGGAAATATATGTTGATTGTGGAATGAGGAAGTACAGGAGAGTATACAGAGGAAGAGGCTGGCGAAGAAGAAGTGGGATTGTCAAAGAGATGAAGAAAGTAGACATGAGTATAAGGAGATGAGGCGCATGGCAAAGAGAGAGGTGGCAAAAGCTAAGGATAGGGCATATGGAGAGTTGTACGAGAGATTGGACACTAAAGAGGGAGAAAAGGACCTGTACCGATTAGCTAGACAGAGGGACAGAGCTGGGAAAGATGTGCAGCATGTAAGGGTGATAAAGGATAGTGAGGGAAAGGTACTCACAAGAGAGGAGAGTGTGTTGAGTAGATGGAAAGAGTATTTTGAGAGGCTGATGAATGAAGAGAATGAGAGAGAGAGAAGGTTGGATGATGTGGGGATAGTGAATCAGGAAGTGAAACAGATTAGCAAGGAGGAAGTAAGGGCAGCTATGAAGAGGATGAAGAATGGAAAGGCTGTTGGCCCAGATGACATACCAATGGAAGCATGGAGGTGCTTAGGAGAAATGGCAGTGGAATTTCTAACTAGATTGTTTAATGAAATTTTGGAAAGTCAGAGGATGCCTGAGGAGTGGAGAAAAAGTGTTTTGGTACCTATCTTTAAGAATAAGGGTGATGTGCAGAGCTGCAGTAACTACAGAGGGATAAAACTGATTAGTCACAGCTTGAAGTTATGGGAAAGAGTAGTGGAAGCAAGGTTAAGAAGGGAGGTGATGATTAGTGATCAGCAGTATGGTTTCATGCCAGGAAAGAGCACTACAGATGCAATGTTTGCTCTGAGAGTGTTGATGGAGAAATACAGAGAAGGTCAGAAGGAGTTGCATTGCGTCTTTGTAGACTTGGAGAAAGCATATGACAGGGTGCCTAGAGAAGAGTTGTGGTATTGTATGAGGAAGTCGGGAGTGGCAGAGAAGTACGTAAGAGTGGTACAGGATATGTACGAGGGTAGTGTGACAGTGGTGAGGACTGCAGTGGGAGTGACAGATCCGTTTAAGGTGGAGGTGGGATTACATCAAGGATCAGCTCTGAGTCCTTTCTTATTTGCAGTGGCGATGGACAGGTTGACAGATGAGATCAGACAGGAGGCCCCGTGGACTATGATGTTTGCAGATGACATTGTGATCTGTAGTGAGAGTAGGAATCAGGTTGAGGAGACTCTGGAGAGGTGGAGATATGCTCTAGAGAGCAGAGGAATGAGGGTCAGCAGGGCTAAGACAGAATATATGTGTGTAAATGAGAGGGAGGGTAGAGGAATGGTGAGGATGCAGGGAGTAGAGTTGGTAAAGGTGGACGAGTTTAAGTACTTGGGATCAACAGTTCAGAGTAATGGTGAATGTGGAAGAGAGGTGAAGAAGAGAGTACAGGCAGGGTGGAATGGGTGGAGAAGAGTGTCAGGAGTGATTTGTGACAGACGGGTATCCGTAAGAGTGAAAGGGAAGGTCTACAAGAGTGTAGTGAGACCAGCTATGTTATATGGGTTGGAGACAGTGGCATTGACAAAAAGGCAGGAGTCAGAGCTGGATGTGGCAGAGTTAAAGATGTTAAGATTTGCAATCGGTGTGACTAGGATGGATAGGATTAGGAATCGGTATATTAGAGGGTCAGCTCATGTTGGACAGTTTGGAGACAAAGCAAGAGAGACGAGATTGCGTTGGTTTGGACATGTGCTGAGGAGGGATGATGGGTATATTGGGAAAAAGATGCTAAGGATGGAGCTGCCAGGTAAGAGGAATAGAGGAAGGCCTAAGATAAGGTTTATGGACGTGGTGAGAGAGGACATGCAGGCGGTTGGTGTGACAGAGCAAGATGCAGAGGATAGGAAGAAATGGAAAGAGATGATCCGCTGTGGCGACCCCTAATGGGAAAAGCCGAAAGAGAATGATGAATGATGATGTGCATGCTGTTCCTGTGGAGGAAAGATGGTCTATAACACTGTTTCCTGTGTAACTTAGTGGACCACCTATTACCTTCTCTATAGATGGTAACATCCAGAAAATCTAGACTTTTTTCAGAACAATTCATCGTAAACTATAAAAAATCACTAGTGGTATTAAGATGTGAATGTAAAGACTTAAGTTGTTCCCCATTTCCCTTCCAAAAAACAAAAAGATCATCTACAAAATGCCTATAGAAGGCTATTGGGATTATTCAATAAATATTCATACTCCCAATTTACCATGACCAGGTTTGCATATGTGTTGGCACAACTAGTGCCCATAGCAACCCCTGACAATTGCTTGTAACATCTTTTGTTGAACATAAAAATATTATGTTCCAGCACCAGTTCTAACAACATACAAAGAAAATCTATCTTAATATTAGAAAATTTCCCTTGCCTTACCAGCACTGATTTTATCATATTGATCCCTTGGTCATTCGGTATACTCGTAAATAGGGACACCACATCAAATGTAGCTAGCATCCCTGTATCTGCCATTCCCATGCCATTCACTGCCCCATACAGGTCCAGTAAAAACTGTTCAGTGTTTCGCAAGACATATGTAAACTCTGTAAACACTGCCTTCAATTCACTGTCTAGATAAATAGAAATGGTTTCTGTTATCCACCCTGCCCCTACTACTATTGGTCTAAAATTTGGATTAAATGGGTCCTTATGTATCTTTGGAAGATCATGAATCTGAGGAATAAGTGGATTTTCAGCAACAAGAAAGTGGAAGAGTTCTTTACTCAATAACCCCATACACATGCATTCATGTAAAGTGCTTGTAATTTGTTCATTCATATCAAAAACAATTGCTGTTGATACTATTTTATAAACATTAAGGCAGATAGCATTTCTTGCATAGCAGTATAATAAAAATCAGAATTAAGTAATAATACATAACATTTTTTACATATAATTTTTATATATTTAGTAAATATAGATATACGCCTTTTTTATCAGGCTTTAGTTTTAATTAATGTCAATCAAATGTGATGAGTAACCAAGGCAATTAATTAACCTTTCAGGGTTAGGATTGGTTGATGTGTATTGAATTAAAGTATTTATGTGTTGTTGCCTTTTGAATGAATTGGCTGATGAAACAATGGTTACCATTGAGAAAGCACTCACCTTTTTGTATTAAATCAGAGGATTTTATCTTGTCGTGGTCCTGCTTTTCATTCCAGTTACCTTCCTTACTAGGCTTTTTGTGTTTGATAGTTTCTTAACGTTTGTTATTTGAACATGTTATTTCATATTGTAAACTGTAAACATAGTTTGAAATGTTTATGAGTATATTCACTTTTCTATTTTTGTGTGTTGAATAGGTTTAAAGTGGGGAGAAGTGTGATACTGTTGAGTGAATCTGTGAACATCAGACTAGGTAGAACCTTTGTGTATTAGTTAGCATGGTAAACTAGTTAGGTAGGACTGAATAAGCCCTGCTGCTCATATAGCTAGTTACACAAGGTCTGCACAAAATGTAAAGTATTTTGTAAAAGAATACATGTATATATATATATATATATATATATATAGATATATATATATATATATATAGATATATATATATATACACACACACACACACACATACACACACACACACACATATCTGTATACACACATATACATACATACAAGTATGTATAAATAACTTCAGCATATACTAGATACCAGCCTCTTTCTCAAAACAAATACCAGGAGCATTGATAAGAAAGTAGTTACACAACTTATAGCAACCTTCTCTATCACAAAACATCTCACCCTTTAATGTAGGAGAGTCATGGCAAAGAATGTACTCATTATAAACTTGAATATGGCCTCCCATACCTACATATTGCATTGACCAAACACCTGTCTCATTGAAACCACAATTGATATCATCTGCAGACTAATTACTCCAGTTCCTAGTAAAGAGAATCGCTGAATCTCAATAACTAAAGAAGATTATCACACCATCTCATCTATACTCACAATCAGCCTGTTAGGTCTGACCGTTAAAGTCCTACATGAATACTGCAAACCTTCTCTGTGAGCTAAAGTAAAATTGATACCCTCACAAAGCTCAATAAGAAGGCAAGGAAACAGTGCTAACTCTAGCTGGCTCATATTACATCTTGCAAACAGTTAAAGAAGCTTTAGCAACACTGCTCATACCACAGCACTATAGCCACCTAAGTGACACATACAAATGTTCCTATTACTTAGCCAAAATGCTAAGCCTTCTCTTTC
>NC_056744.1:1039320270-1039342770 GCF_019279795.1 Protopterus annectens | reverse complement strand
AAAATCAGGTCACCACGAATTAAAAGATTTTGGGGGTAAATGCCTACATAAAAAATGTCCCTTTTAAAAATATAGAAATGCGTAGAGCATCCAAGCCTAATTTGGACCACACATGTTCAGACAGGATGGAGTACATTTGTTAAGATCAGGGAAGGGGGGGCGGAACCTAGATGGCCAACTGAGAGCAGTGAATTTTCAGAGCTCCATAAGCTAGTATAATAATACAGGAAAATGTTATTATTTTCAAGTTTAAAACATCAGAAATCTATAGCTAAACTACTAAACTACATAAATATCAATTTTGGTGGGGATATACAAAAATTTTCCTGTCAAGTAACTTGGAGATATATTGAGTCACTGAATATGAACAACTGAAGGAATTCTCATCCAGATGCTGCTTTGAAAAAAGAACTGCAATTGATGACATCTACCTTACAGGAACTATCTTTGAAGATGGATGGCTTTAAAAATGACTTAGAAAACCTCAAATTAAATTCTCAAAAACAGACTGATACTCTTAAGGAACTATTACAGCAACACCATACAAAAATAACAAATATAGATACTTCTCTAAATGACATTGAAGGGAGACTCAAAGAGGAAGAATTCCAAAAAGAATCTCTGCTTAAACAGAATACATGGCTGCTTAACAAAATAGATGGCTTAGAAAACAGGGAAAGGAGAAACAACATAAGGATCTTTGGTCTTACTGAAAACACTGAAGGAAAAGATACTATTTCATTTTTAACAACCTGGATTCCAGAATTTTTAGATTTGAAAGAGGGACTTTCATTTGGAATTGAAAGGGCGCATAGGGCACTGAGGAAACCTGCTTCTAACTCAACAAATACTCCACCTAGATTCATAGTTATACAATTTCTTTCATTTCTGGACAAGGAACTAATATTAAAACCTGCTTGGAGAAAGTCACCCTTAAAACACAATCAATGCCTAATAAGGTTTGACAATGATTATTCGTCCAGAATACTAGAACAAAGGAAAAAAGTCTGGCCAATAATAAAACTTTTGAAACAAAACAACATTAAAGCGCAGCTGGCTTTTCCAGCCAAGATAAACATTCTTTTTTCCAATGAGATGAGAACCTTTAATGAAAAAGCTACTATATTTATCAAAAACAACAACATAGTGCCTATACCAGAAGAAATGGAATGGTGGTCCCTACTCTTAAAAGAATAAAAGATACAAATCCTTGGACTGATCCTAGAAAGAAGAAACAAAAAACTGATTCCAATATAGCTGTCCCAAAAAAATTACTCTTAACAACTACATCTCTCAAAGTATCAACTGATATGGTACATCACTTGTCATCTATTATTTTAAAATAGGAGGGTTTCTTAAACAACTGAGAAAAAGTAATGATTTATTCAAAATGTTCAAAGAGTCCAATAATTCTTCACAAACAAAGGTAGGTCAAGATGGGTTACTATTTACATTATATATATAAGCCAAACAAAGCAACATATAATACAAACAGAAGATTCTGTTCCCCTACTTGAACTCAATGAATACTTATCTTGTTCATTTTTCATTGTTTTTACTTATAAAAATTAAAGTAATTAATTAACTAATTCAACAAGGTACCATTTCATCAGAGTTAAGACTCAAATGTAATGAATTAACATCCTATATAATAACAGTAACAGTAGAGTGTTTTGAAAAAAAATGCTGTCATGGAGACTAATGCCTTCTTCAGTTAAAGTATGATTTAGAAATAGATTTCATAGATTTCATAGATTAGTACTAGACTAACTGCCTTTGTGGGCCATTAAGCCCCAAATTATATCCTTGAGATTCCAACCTGGCACCTTGTGTTTGTAAGGCAAACACCTTAATCATTAGGCCACCCTCCCAACCCTGTCATGTATATCCTGGTTAAATAATCCCTTAGTATAAATGTCATCATTATTCTAAGTATAGTCAATATCAATTATGGCAGGTATCACAGCTATGAGTGCTGTTTGATCAATCATGATATGGTGTGCGTGGATGCAGCTGTGTCTGGCAGCTAGTACAAATGTCATTATTATTCTGTCTAAACACAGTTAATAACAGTTATGGCAGGTATCATAGCTTCGAGTGCTGTTTGATCAATCCTGATATGGTGTGCGTGGATGCAGCTGTGTCTGGCAGCTACTACAAATGTCATTATTATTCTGTCTAAACATAGTTAATATCCATTATGCAAGTATCATAGCTTCGAGTGCTGTTTGATTAAACCTGACATGGTGTGTGTGGATGCAGCTATGTCTGGCAGCTGTTGCATGCTGCCATTTTCGTCTCTAGGAAGCTGTGGGTTGTGGCTTGTGATCGAGGTTTACTGATGCTTGTGTACTGGGCAGAGACATTTGGTGTTTTAGCCTGAAACCAGTGGAAGGGGGTGGATGAAACTGTGATTTGGGATATTTTGGCAGAGAGTAGTTTGTTTATACATCTACTGAGTGAGAGGTGGGAAGGCTGGAAGAATGTGTTATCTCTTGTAGTGGCAGCTTGTTGGGAGTTTTTTTTTTTTTTGATCTGTTTGCTCTTCATTCTTTTCCTGGCTGCTGCCTCGCTGAAAGGGAGGGAATTTAGGCTTGAAGTTGCAGTAAAGTGAAGCTTTGCTTCGGGTGCATCATGAGCCTCTGGTATGTAGTACACAGACACACTAACAGAAACAGATGCTCCCAGGTTACTATGGTAATGGAGACAGAGTGATGATAATGCTTAATGGCTCTGAGGAGCCTTCGAGATGATTCTTGGCAATGAAGTTTTTGGTTTTAAAATATATATATATAATAAAAGGGCTGTTTTGAAGCACATGTTTACATACTGATGGTCTCCCAACAAAAAAAAAATCACAATTTTATATTTAACATTTATTTTGGTCCAAACCCATTAAGGACTTACATAAGAGTAAAATTCTGAGTTATTGTGAAAGACTAAGAGCACTTGGTCTTGTGCAGTACCCTTTGCAGTGGTCTGGGAAGTGAGCTTGCTCGGATGTGTTGAGCATATGGGGATAGCTGATTCTAGGGGTGTTTGGTGTTGCCGGGAAGTACTAGAGAGTCATTAGATTTCTTTCATGGAAATATCTGTGGGAATGGAAGGTGTGTTGAGTGGTTCACTGGTGAAGTGGCCACTGCATGGAACAGGCTGGTAAAATGGAACAGGACAGATACTGGTTTGGATATTTTAAGAACAGCCTGGAAACACACCACATGAACTAGTGAATGGTATTCTAGAAAAACTGGATGGGCATTGTTGCCCGTGCTTCAAGTACTGATATGTGTGTATGTGAGGATGGAAATATACTTATAACAAATAAGAAACTAGAAGGGACTCATAGTTTAAAATCTATGGACTGTATAAACATGCTTGGAAGGAGCCAATAGGAATAAGCATTACAGCTTGTGGTCTCTCAAAAAAAAACACACACACAATAGTTATGTAATGTGTGATTTTAGTAAATCTAGACAAAAAATATATAATCGTCATATAAGATGAAGCAGTCTGCTGAACTTAGATATTAAAGACAGGATTTAATAACATGGGCTTGTGTATAATAACACTACTGTCTTAACTTGTCATAAATGACCTACACTACATTGAACATCAAGGGGAAGCATGATGATTGTCTTATATAAGTAAATATGCATAACAAATCATGTAATTGATTTAACTTGAATTGTAGTTTTTGTATCCCATTTTGACCATAAACAATAGACACTCAGTTTAACAACACGGGCTTGTGTATAATAACACTACTGTTTTAACTTGTCATAAATGATATACACTATACTGAACATCAAGGGGAAGCATGATGATTTTCTCATATAAGTAAATCTACATAACAAGTCATATAATTGCTTTAACTTGAATTGTGGTTTTGCAACCCATCCTGATCATACATAATGCTTAAGCTGTTACCAAGGTAACTAATGTTTTATACATGACATCAAACTGACAAAGTTGTTCAAGGGAAACAATAGAAGCCTGAACTAGGAATGTCACAGAATGTAACAATCACATTCTGAACAAATAGTATTAAATTGACAATAATCACTCAGTTTAACCTTTGCTGATTTATACAAAATAGAATGTTGTCATTTAAATCTAACAACTTTCAGTATATACCCTAAAATGGCAATTTATGAATATGGAAAGGGAACTTGTAATCATTAATCACAATAAGTGAATTTGTTTTTAACCTATAATTTCACTCATTTTATAATAAGAAATGACAGATATGAAAATCCTTATGTGTAGGAAATGGGGGGAAGAGGGATGCACTGATAATTAAAATGCACTAACTTTCATCAATGTTCACATAAAACAAACCTGATGCTTTAAGTAAGTTAGCAACAAAGTGATTACTTAAATGCTGGCAAACAATGAAATATGACTTCTGATATATCCAGTAAAATGCATTGTATTATAAACATTAGGTATAAATATTATTGCCATCTATTTATATTAAGTAATACGTTTTGAAAGACTTAATCAATAAGGGTGAATATGTTAAATAACTGTGTGCTATAATCTTTTACTGAGGTTTTATATATGATACATCCTACTTTACTATGATTGAATTGCTTGTCATCTATCTTTCATGTAAATATTAATTGCTTATACAATAAGTAGACATTTATATTGTATTACAATTCTGTCTAATCTATATATCTGTTCAAAATAATATAAATATTGCTTATTCCTCTTACAAATATTCTCCATATGATAATTAAATTTATGGAATTCAGATGTTCTGGATTGTCAAGGTATGAGTGATAATCTGGGTTTAAGTCTCACAAGGGATAATTGACTAGGCTTGAAATGGCTCACAAAGGCAGTTAGCCTAGTATGAACCTATGATGGACTTAGGTTTATCCATCAGATTAGGAATGATTTTCATTCCATGGCTAATGCGGATCTTAGTTTTGTTAACATTTATTAATTTAAATTTATTTCACAAAAACATTTTTAGTATGCCTGACCAAAACATTACTTTACTGGTAAACACCCAAAGTATAAAACTGATAATTTCCTTTAAAAGCTCAAACAAATACTTTATAGTTATCAGAGGAAAATGTTTAATAGTCACAATAAAACAAAAAATACATAGTCTAGATAACCTAAGATGGATTTGACTTTATTATCTTTAAATACCAATGGCTTAAACAATCCTAGCAAGAGATCAAATCTACTGAAATATTTAAAACTGAACAAAGCACAAATTGTCTTCCTTCAAGAAACTAATTTCATAGCAAATGACAATTACAAATGGAATCCTAAGGAATATATGATATTGGCGCAATCCACTTATAAGACAAAGACAAAAGTGGTAACAATTTTATGGAAAACAAATGTGATTAACCCAGAAATCATTTATAAGAATGAAAATAAAGAAGGCCTTATGGCATTACTAATAGTTAAATATAATAACAGAATATGGACTCTAGCCAATCTATACTGGTTCCCAGGCATTGAAACAGGAACTGTTAAAAAACACTTGGATTTCATTTCCAATAATTATAAAGGCAACTTAATATTAGGAAGAGATTTTAACTGTATATTTGATATTTCTGAAACTACAAATAAAAGACCGCTGCTTACATCTACTGTAGCAAAAGCTTTAAACAAGTGGGTACAATCATTTCATCTTGTACATACTTTCAAATTTAAAGAAGATAAATCTTTGTTGTTTTCCCATCAAGATCACAGATCTGGTACCCAAACTAGAATAGATAAAATATTTGCTGGCCATGATTTACATTTTAAATCATTAATTTCTCAATCATTCTCTGCCCCTTTTCAGACCACAACTCATTGAAACTAAAACTTCAAAATGGATACAAACTATTAATCTTTAACTCCAGAATTCCAGCATATATAACTAAAATTAAAGAGTTCAAACCCTCAAACCCTGGTTATTATCTGAATTACAGTTTTTCTTAGATATTAATTACACCACAGCGATAAATAAAATAATGATATGGGACTCATTAAAAGCTTACATATATGGTAAAACCCTAACTTGGTATAAAAACAAATCAGAGAATGGGATTCTAAATTATTATATCTACAATCCAAACTTGTGTCAGTAAAAGTGAAAAAAAGTCAAAATCATTTGGAGATGAAAAAGAAAGTAGAAGTATTAAACAATAAATACAACGACATTCTAACACATAAAACTAGTTTAGCTTTAGAAAAACTAAAAATTAATACCTTGGCCACTTCTCCCAAATATCTACACAATTTATCCACAAAAATCAAAATACAATCAAAAGCTAATAACATTAAAAGTATCTTCCATAAAAAGAAAGGGAAAATGTTTCTGATATAGGTGACATTCTTGATGCCTATAGAAATCACTATATGGAACATTTCCAAAAAGATAATATATATATTGATCAATTAAATCTAGATGAAAAATGTTCTAATATAAAAAAATACCAGAAAAATTAAAATTAGATCTGCAAGCACCAATATCCTACAAAGAAATTACAGATACAATAAAAGAGGGTAAAAATAATAAAGTTTCATGATAGATGGCATAATTATGGAACTATATAAACTTTTTCCTTCAAAGATACTATCCCTCTTCCATAAAACTCTATTAGAAATTCAGTCACAAGCTTTAATACCACCCTCTTGGAGATATTAATAACACCAATCCTAAAAGAAAACAAATCCCCAAACTTCTGTACCTCATATAGACCTAGATCATTATTAAATAATGACTATAAGATATTTATGACAATATTAACCAACAGAATGAAAATACCACTATCCAAAACAATAAATAATGATCAAACTGGATTTATATATCATAGACACACACATGCCAATATTAAAAGGATAATTTATCTTATAGATTATGTTAATAAAGAAAATAAACACTCATAATTGGCTTAGATATAGAGAAAACCTTTGAGTCCCTAAATTGGGACTATTTATTCAAAATCCTATTTGCATTTCCTGTATCTTTTGTTCATCTCCTAAAGAATATATATATATATATATATATATATATATATATATATATATATATATATATATATACAAATAATTTAGCATATGTCAAGTTAAGTCCTTTTACTTCTGAATCTATACATATAACAAAAGGCACTAAACAAGGATGCCCCATGTCACCGATTCTATTTGCTCTGGCTATTGAAATATTGGCAGATTCAATTCATAACAATATAAAAATCAAAGGAATAGATGTTTATGAACAATACAATTCTAAAGTAATGCTATTTGCTGATGACATATTACTAACACTATTTAATACAAAAGAGACATTAAAATAATTAGATATATTAATTGACAAATTTCACATGACTTCAGGACTCCATTTCAATAAATCAAAATCAAAATTTTTTATTTTTAAATTAAAAAGAACTGCAGACTAAGGGGGATCACATCATAGGGAAGCAAGAATCTACCTTAAAATATCTAAGAATTGAGTTATGCAAGGATAATAATGAATTAGTCTCAAAAAACTACAATAATATCATCAATACAATTAAAATCTTTGTGGGAAAATGGAACAAAATAATATTAACATTTGAAGATAGACTACAGTTAATAAAAATGTTTTTTCTGCCCAAGTTCCTATATATAACCTTGGCAATGCAACTGTTATCAGAAAGGAATATACTTAAAGAAATAAATTCATGCCTAATAAAATTGTTACGGTTTTCCAAAAGAAACAGAACAGCTTTAATACATCATATTAGACTTTGGAAACAGGAAGGATTAAACTTTCCTGATATAGAAACATATATAAAAGCATCAATGACTAATAAATATGTTCAAATTACTCTGCAAATTGGAAAGAATTACTAACTCTAATATTGATAAATGAATTTGATTTACAAAACAAATTTCAAATAACAGATAAAAATTTGACATGGCGCAGATTATGTATTAGTATGCAATATAGTATAACTAAACCCACTAAAACTCATAGGATTAATTACTACATTGACTCATTAAGGAAACTTATTAATGCAAATATAGATTTAAAAATCTGGTTTGATCTTTTAACACCATTTATAGTCAAAAAGAACTTTCCACATAAAATATATAGAGAAATTATTAATTCCTGGGAACAGAAAGGATTTGTTTGTTGGCTCCAATATATCAAAGACTAAAAGTTTTAGATATGCAAGTAATAAAAACAACATACAAAATTCCACAACAGGACTGGTTAACTTTACAGAATAGTCTGTCATATTCGCAAGATTTAAGCAGAATAATTAACAATTCTTCATTTTAAAAAATACCTAAATTTACAAAATACATATATGAAATCATATATAATGACTTTGATATGGGAAACAGTATTTCATAATTTTACAAAATATTGATAAACTGTAAAACAACACCCAAAACTTCATATTGGAAATATATAACAAAAGGACACTCAATACAGTTAACTGAAGATATTAAAACAAATATCTTATTATCGATAAAATATACATCCTTTACAAGATACTGGAAAGTTTTTAATTGTAAATGCTTGCACAGAGCATTCTTAACCCCAGACAGAATCAGTAAAATTAATTCTTCTATAAAAAGAATATGTTGGATATGTGAGCAAGTACACAATGCAGATTGGAGCCACATTTTCTTTGAATGTGTTAAAATTAAGCCATTTTGGAAAGGTATTAATAACTTTCTACAATCTTTACTAAATCATTTTATTTAACTAAAGCTATTGTATTATTAAATGTGAATGAATGTCCTCATTTGAATAGGTCAAAGATGTATCTAGTATGGACTATACTTGCAATTTCAAGGAAGTGTATAACAAAAAGATGGAATACAAACACAATACCAACTTTGGAAGACTTCTACAGCCTACTGAAGACCACAGCATTATTGGAAATTAATATTAAAGAACTAAGAATTTATCCAAAGCCATTTATCAACAACCCTTGAGGAAATGTCTTATCATTGATTAACACTATACAATAATTAAGACACTCTGATAATGGATTGGACATACTTATAAAGTAATTGTATACATTAACAGCTGATATATAGTGGCAGGCTAATGTAAATAGCGTACATAGTTATTTAAGATGTTATGTATAAATACTATGGAATTCATTCAAATGTATTTGAAAAATAAAGAAATATTTTTAGAAAAAAAAAGATCAGGGAAGAGAATTTTTGCAGCAGATACTTTGCAGTATTTGACTAACATAAGGCAGGATGTTTGCCAAGTTGAAAATGTAACGGTTCATAGATAGAAACATGTGATACATCTTTGGTTGTTGTTAATGCTAGGAGCATTAATAATAAAGTTTTTTTACTGGAAAATGTATTATGCCCCCACAGATTAATGTTATTTTTTGTGAAACTTGGTTAAAGAACAATAACTGTAAAATAGTTCTGTCAGGGTATAAATGTTTTTACTGTACAGACATTATAACAAAAAATCAGGTTGAGGGGTTATGATAGGTATTAAATATAGTTGTGAGACCTGTGATTATTACATGGTCAGTGATAACACCAATACTATAGATTGTGTAAATGTGACAGTAAAGATAACATATGATTGGTGCCGAAGCCATGGTCTAAAACTAAATGCAACAATTGTTGGAGTGAATAGACCACCAATGTCAAGTGCTGATGTCCTAGAGGAATTCATACATTTCTTGCATGAAACACTAGAGGGAAGAATAACAATGGCTGGGGACTTAAATTCACCAGAAAAAAATGGAATAATACTGATTCAACAACATTAGTAAGGAAATTATTCACAATGTATGTTCAGGAACAACTGCTTCAGATTATAAAAACCTACCAGGGAATGAAACATTGTTTGCCCTCCTAAGGAAATTATGGTTACTTCATGTCAAGTTTTACCACTGTTGACGTGCAGTGATCATGGAGTTATAAAGGAAAATTTGTTGATAAATAATTCTGCCACACTAAAATTTAAACCAATGCACAGAAGATTAATTACAGATTATATGGAAGAAAACAGTCACTGTGTAAATCTAATTGGATGTATGCTTTCAGTTGAAAAACTGCAGAAGGAATGTGGAAAATTTTGAAAGAGAAATTGTTTGAGTGCAAAAAACAAAGAAATGTTTAACATCAGGATCTAGGCATACAACATCAGGGGGATCTATTTCCATAAGAACAAGATACCTAATTAAGTTGAGTGACAAAAAGTATAAGAAATGGAAAACAGATTGGATTACAACTTTCAAAACTGAAGTAAAGAAGCTGGACACACAAAATAAGCACAGTGTGAGACAAGATCAAGAAAATTTTGAAAAAAAATTATATAAAGATATTCAGCATAATAGGAAACCATTTTATAGCTACAAAAGCCCTGGAAGGAATAAAGACATACAAATTGATGAACTGTGTAGATTCTAAATTTTTTTCTCAGACATAACTGATTAACAGATATATTTACAAAATCCTATGCAAAACACAAATGGGGTGATAAGCTGTCCTATTGACATCCAGGTAACCTTTGATACTGAAATCAAATTAGGTTATATTGAAAAAGAACTATGCAAAATGGATCTAAACAAAGCAGAGGGAGGAAAAGAGAATTAGTAATAATGACCTGAGAACACTTCAGCAAGAACTCACATTATCATTATATCTACTATTTACTAGGTTGTATAAATATGGGGAGATTCCGCAAGATTGGAGACATACTTATTAAATCTGTTTTTAAAGGAAAGGGGAGTAGGAAAAACCCAGAGTCATACAGACCCTTAAGTCTACTTTCATGTTGTGGAAAAATAATGGAGAAGGTAATATTAGATAAGTTAATGTCAGAATTGAAAAGGTTGGGACTTGAAACCATATATCAACCTGCATATGTTGAAAATAGATATATTACCACCTGTAGCATGATGTTCTATAAATAGTGCTGGGCCCCTTACTGTTGAGCATCTATTTCTCAGAAGTCTAAGCCAAAGTAGATGGCCTTTAGCTCACCAAGCTTGCTGATGATTGCATATTGGGAACAATCATTGAATTCCCCCAAGGATGTCAACATATTACAAGAAGGGCTAGCACAAACATATGATTGGTGCCGAAGCCATGGTCTAAAACTAAATGCAAAAAAAATGCATTATTATGCCCTTTGGCAAAATGGAATTCCCTGCAAATTACAATACTGACAGCACCCCCTGAGTTCCAACCTAGTGGTGCAAGACTTGGGAACACAAGTTGATAGCAATCTGAACTTTGACCACCAGGTTTCCACAGTGGTAAGGAAAGCCTTCTATGTAGTGCACTTCATAAGGAAGGGTATATCATCCAGGACAAAGAATGTTATAACCCCACTGTACTCAACCCTCATCCGACCACTACTAGAGTATAATGCACCCTTTTGTATGTACACCTGCAATAGCTCTACAGACCTCAGAGGTTTCTCACTAAGAAAATACAGAGAGTCCAAACCATGACCTATGTGGATAGGCTGAAAGCCCTGTCACTTTACTCAGCAGCTTATAGGCTACTGAGAGGTGACTCATGCATGGCCTATAGGGAAATTTCCAACCCTGCCTTAATGGAAATGCTGCACATCTGCAAGTTAAATGGCACAACAGTCACTCACTATAGGGATCTCAACCTAGCTTGTGACAGTAACAGAACATGCTGGAGAAACAGATGTGTCTTTCAGAGACTGCTGCTTCTCTGGAATAGACTTTCTATTCACGTACAACAGAGCTCCTCATGGACCCTATATATATGCAACCGATATAATTGGATGGGGGAATGCAAATTCACCCCTGGGGTGGCACCCTTTCCACTCATGGATAGGGGTAGGTGGTGTTTATCACATACCCGCTCTGTTCATAAATGCGTTCCAAAAACTACCTAAAAAGAACAAACGGGGATACTTTGGATTAATATGGTTAGGCTTGTAAAGGCTCCAGGACCACTAGCCTATTAACCTCCTATGAACCTATAATAACAGGTAGGAATGAAAATTTGTGCTGTGATGTAATTTATACAGATTTAACTTCAGCATTTGACGGGGTCATACACAAAACACTGATTAATACAATCAATGTAGTCTTGATAAGACAGATCGCTGCATGACTTACAATAAGACATGGCAAGTATATGGCAATTGGATAGGTGAAATTCCTGGTTACAGTCAAGGTGTCCCACAGGGCTCTGTCTTAGGCCCATACTTGTTTAGACTGTATCTTTCAGATCTATCTTTTCATCTGAGGTGTTCTACAGTCTGTATGCAAATGACTTGAAATTGGCTAAACTGATTACATGTGTTACAGATAGGACATGTCTGCAAAATCACTTGACTACACTGAGCAGTTGGGTACAGAAGAATAATATGCTAATAAATACATCAAAACTAAGCAAATGAGATTTGGGATACATAAATAGAAAGGTTAATACAGCACATAGTGTTTGAAACTTTAGGTTCAATTAAGGACCTCAGTTTATGGGTTGATCCAACTTTGATTTTTTCTAATCATATCATTCAATTGGTTAATGATAGGTATAAAACTTTAGATTGTATAAAAAGGTTTATAAAGTCTAGGAAATCAGAAGTGATGAAGTCATTGTTTGTTAATTATATTAGACCCAAACTTGAGTATGGAATAACAATATGGAAACCTTAAAATAAAACAAGCATGAGTAAACTGGAAAGAGTACAGGGGAAATATACCAAGGGCATCCATGGGTGTGAAAAATTAAGTTATTATGAAAGACTAAAACATCTGAACTTGTACAGTATCTCATATGGATGTTTAAGAGGAGATCTTATTTGGGTATGTAGGGCATTTAGAGACTGGTCTATATTATCTAATCAAAGAGGCATTACAGTGAATGCCTCTTCATCGACCCCTAAACAGCGAACTGCCAATTATGCAAACAAGCAAATCAGCAATTTTTTTCCTAGGGAAAAAATCACTGATCCAGCCAGAAACGAAGCATCACTAAGAACACCTCAAAGTGGGGAGCTTTGCCCCCCCCCCCATTGTGGGAGGCACAACCCCCTAACTAAATATACCAACTCTGAGATCACACTACAGTGGGAAAAGGGGCAAATTCACACTGATGGCCAAGTGATTTTTTTTCCGCAGTACAAAAATTGCTGATTTGGCCATTCGCGTAACTGCTGCTTCACTGTTTAAGGGTCAGTGAAGAGGCATTTGCTGTAATGCCTCTTCAATTAAATAATATAGACCCTTTAGAGACAACTACCTCTGGGAATGTTTGGGGTTATCAAAAAGTAGTAGAGAATAATCAGACAACCTATGTAGAAAATTTTATAGAAATGAGAAGTGTACTAATTTGTTCTCTGAGACAGCAGCTGATGCATGGAACAGACTACCAAATTCCATTAAAACAATCACACTTTGGACAATTATTATGGGAACAAAACTGTTTTGGTATATTGGCAAGTTACTGTATGTATTAATGTATGTATGTATGTACAAAATAACAACACCTAAAGAAAGAGCGGCATTTTCTTACCTATGTGATTGCTGTGATCTTGAATCTGATTTTAGTACAGAAATTAATACAATACGTACTATGATTATACTGACAGAATTGTCTCTATTATTAGTCAGAAATGTTGACTTTCAGGCATGTGACCCATTACCTGGACTCAATTCCTATTCCCCTTTGCTGCCCAGCTTCTAATCAGTTAATTAAAATGGGCATACTAAGAAAAATTGCAAAAATACTCAGATGAAATGAAATTACTTTGGAATGGAATTCATTATTTAGTAGAAAGACGTTATGTACTCACCATAGCGTTCCATCTGAGTTGTTCTTCATTTGTCTTCAACCTATGGGTTCCTGGTTCCGGCTTGGATTGGAATCGGCCACATATCCAGCATCTGATCTGAGATCTAAACTCCTCCCCTTCCTATAATGCCCCTGTCTCCTTCTTTCCTTCAGATCGGGTTTGCTGTCCAATCTAGTATTCGCACATGACCCCAACACACCGTGTCCCATAACAAAAAGTCCATGAGCAAGAAGGAGAGAATAAGAGGCACCTTGATGGTGACCACCTCCTCTAGTCATCAGACCACCACACAGTTTATACAAGGCAGGGGGAAGGAGGGAGAGATGGTTGAAGACAAATGAAGAACAACTACTCAGATGGAATGTTATGGTGAGTACATAACTTCTTTATCTGAAGTTGTTGTCTTCATTTGGTCTTCAACCTGTGGGATAGAGTCCCCAGCTACTAAACACCTAGGAGGCCCTCATGAAAGGATATTCTGGAGCACGGCAGAGCCAAAGGATGCCCTTTTCCTGGGTATGATGTCCAACTTATAATGCAAGATGAAGATATGAGATGAAGCCTAAGTAGCCACAGAGCAGATATCTAATGAAACTCTGGACCAAAAAGCTGCTGAAGTAGCCATAAATCTGGTGAAATGTGCCTTCACATGACCTGGCAGGGATATACCCTTAGCAGAATATGTCCAAATAATACACTGGGAAATCCAACTGGCGATAGTGATCTTAGATACTAGTTTCCCTAAAAAGGGTTTAGAGTAGGAAATGAAGAGTTGGTCAGACTTACGAAAAGCTTTAGTCCTGTGCACGTAGAAATGTAACTGTCTGTGCACATATAATAAATGCAATTTGTATTCTCCCTTGTTTTGAAAATTTGGGAAAAAGACTGTGAGATTAATCACCTGATTAATGTTGGACTCCAAAGCTACCTTAGGAAGAAAGGATGGATTAGTATGCAAGGACACCCTGTCCTTATGAAAAATCATATAAGGGGGCTTGACTGACAATGCTTGAAGTTCCAAAACTATCCTGGCAGAAGTAATAGCAACCAAGAAAGCCATCTTCCAGGACAAAAATTGTAGATCCATAGAGGCTGCGGGCTCAAAGGGTACAAAACTAAAGCCTGCAGAACTAACGTAAGATCCCACGGTGGCATTGGGTCCTTCACCGGTGGCTGAAGAAGAAAAGTGCCTTTGAGGAAGGCCTTGCAAAGCTTTGAAGATGCTAAGGAAGCCATATTATCACCCACATGAAAATCAGAAATTGCAGCAAGTTGGATCTTGACCGTAGAAAAACTGGCACGTTGCTGAAAGATCCCAGCTAAAAATTCTGATACCGTGAAAACCAGGGTAGTAAAGGGACCTAGGGCACACCGCAAAGCCCAGATCAAAAAACGTCTCCATTTGCTGCAGTACACCTTTCTGGTGGAAGACTTATGAGCCACCACCAGGATCCTTCTAACAGGTGAAGATAGGCCAGGAGTCTTACTATCAGGGGAACTGGATCAGCCAAGCAGTGAGCTTCAGACTGTCCCAGGTCTAGATGAGGAATCCCTGAGGGATGACAGATGAGATTCAGAACTGGATCTAACATCCATGATGGAGCCAAGAGATGAAACCACAGAGAGGGAAACCAGACTTGGGAAGGCCAGAATGGGGCAATGACGATAACTAGGTTTCCCAGCCTGCAAGATTTCTGAAGGAATAAGCATACAAAAGACCAAGGGGCCAAGCATGAACCACAGCATCTCTGGGGGCTTCCCCCAGTGGAGGGTTCAGAGTGAAAAACTCACTGCATTTAGTGTTGGAAGGAGAGGTGAAAGGCTGACCCCATTTGCAAAAGATCTGTTCTGCTACTGAAGGACTCACAGACCACTCATAAGGCATCAGAATATAACTGCTGAGCCTGTCTGCTAGAATGTTGGACCTCCCTGGAATGTGCATTGCCACCAGAAAATGGCTGGTGGAGATCACCCACTCACACACTCTCATGGCATCATGACATAGGGGATAAGACGTGGTTCCTCCCTGCTTGTTGATGTACCAGACCACAGACATATTGTCCATCTGGATAGCAATCGTTCCTGGGGTAAAGATGGGCATGGAGAGCCTGCAACGCTAGACGCACCGCCCTCATCTCTAGGACGTTGATATACAATCTAGTCTCGTATGAGCCCCACGTGCTTTGGACTGTCCTTCCTAAGCAGTGCCCCTCCTACCCTATCAGGGAGGCATCTGTAATAACCATGGCTGTTGGGAAAGGTGAAAGAAAGGGGCGATCCCAAACAAGATCCAAGGAATGACTCCACCACAGAAGAGAGTCCCATCACACTCAAGAGATTCAAACAGGGTGAGTCAGCAGGAGATCTAACAAGGACCATTGGAAGTGAGCATCCACTGAAGAACCTGCATGTGAAAATGCACCATAGGCAAGAGATTGATCATGGCTGCCATGGACCCCAATGCCCTTAATACTATTTCTGCTGTCAGTGACTGAGTTTGAAGAATGCAAAGAACATGTAATTTCAGAGACTGTATCCTGTCCAGAGTAAAGAAAACTTTGGTTTGAATTGTGTCCAGCCACACCCAATGAAGTCTAATGCTTGAACTGGGGCCAGTGGCGACTTGCTGAGGTTGATGGCAATGCCCAACCTCTGGGCTAGGAGGAGAAAGGAATCCCTCACTTGACAGAGGCGATGCCTGGAAGAGGCAGTGAGGAGCCAATTGTCCAGTTAGGGGGATACCTGTATGCCCTGGAGTCTCAGGTGAGCCACTACTACTGACATCATTTTGGTGAACAACATGGGGGCTGTGGTGAGACCAAAGGGAAGTGCTCTGAACTGGTAATGATTGGCTTCCTGCCAAAAGTGGAGAAATCTCTGAGAGTGTCTGTTCATCTTGATGTGATAGTACGCATCTTGGAGGCTGATCAAGCACATCCAATTGTTCTCCTGCAGGAAGGGCAGGATAGATTGAAGGGTGGCCATCCGGAATTTTGTCTTGGTCACTTGACAGGTTCAAGATGGAGAGATCCAGAATAGGTCTTATGTCCCCTGTCTTCTTTGGCACCAAAAAGAACCTGGAATAAATGCCTAATCCAGAGTGGTCTAAGGGAATGGGTTGCATGACTTGCTTTCTTCGCAGCTTTGCAATTTCCAGTGCTGCATCCTCCCTGTGTGTGGGTGGAATGTCCAGGAGGTGTTTGGGTGATGGAGGTGACTCGAGATATAGGAATGAATAGCCTCTGGATATAATTTGCAGCACCCAATGATCTTCCGTGATGGACTCCTAAGCTGTTAGGTGTAGAGAGAGAGATGATCCCTAACTGCCTGCAGAGACGAGCAGCCGGGCAACCCTTCAGGGTTGCTGTGCGGGTCTCTTCGGGAAGGGCTCTTGAAACCCATGATTTCTCAGACTCCCTCTGCATCTAGGGCGGTGTCTATCAAATCTCCCTCTGCCCCTGGGGGAAGGTGAGTCCTGAGTCTCCTGGGGAAACCTCTGAGATTTCCAGAACCACATCTTCTGGGTCCCTCACTGATTCTTAGAGAAGGATCATTGAGGGACTGAAAAGTGAATCCTGATGGCAGACAGAGTCTTCCCATCTTTCTCACTTTGAACTAAGGTGTCACATACCGACTTCCCAAAAAGGGAGGAACCATCATACAGGGCATTCATAAAAAACACCTTAAAGGGTTCCAAAAATGCACAGAGCCAGAGCCAGGCATGCCACCTGATGGGAATGCCGGTACTGGCAGCTCTAGTGGTGCCCTCGATTGCATGGGAGAGGAGATGCATAGAGGTGTTAGTAACTGATTTCAGGGTGGCCAAACAAGCAGAAAACATCTTCTTGTCCTCCGCCGATGTGGATCCAGAGGTCGACTCAGTGATCTCCTTCACCAGGTCTCGCTACAGCCGAATCACATGTGCCATGTAATTCAGCGCCCGTACAGAGAAGGTCACTGAAGCATACACCCACTTCCTGAAACAGTCCATTGTCCTTGACTCTCAGTGAGGAGGGTGGACTATAGAGCTCTCCTGAACGGTCTCCTTCTTAGTGACAACTGCCACCACCATGGCATCAACTGGGGACCCCTTATTTCAATGGGAATTGTCTGAAGGGGGGCTCAAAACCTTGTCTAAGCATTTTGGAATGAGCTCCACTATGTCTGGTTCCTTCCACGCCCGAGATGTAATAAGATCCACTAAAGGATATGTGGGTGGAGACACTCAAAAAGTAGAAGGTCCTGCACCAAATGCCTCCAGGAACACTGATTCTTCTGGGGTAGGTTTTTGGTCAGACCACCCCCCATGCTTGTGAAGGAGTTCTGTGATGTCTCCAAAAGAGAGATCCTTGGGGGGTGACTGGGGGGAACCTTCCCCTTCCTCCAAATTGGTGTCTTTGGTGAGGGACTCCATTGGGGAGTCTAAGTGCCTCCTTTTGCACATATGTTTGTGAGGGGCCTCCTCAGTGGGGGTCCCTTGGGAAGACTTACCAACATCTTCGCATTCTCAAGAGAGAGCACCCTGGAGCAAAGAGGTGGCAGGCTGTCCCTGAGATGGCAGGATGGCTGGATCTGCGCCAGAAACAGAGGGAGCTGGGGTGGAATCTAAAGACAAGATTGTCAAGGGTCTTGATAGAATTGAGAGTACCCTTTCCACCACGTCAAAAGCTGAAGGGGAACAGACCTCCTGAGATAGAAGGAGTTGTAACCCTCTGACCTGACAGGGGAGTCAGAGCCAAACATCCAGACACCATGATACCAAGGAGAAGGCTCTGCTCCAACAAACTCAGAGATGACACCATCCCCTCGGATCCAATGCTGAGGTTACAGCTCCAAGAACCGTCTAGATCCAAGTTAGTCAGATCTGACCTGCTCAAGGCCATGGCCGGCGTCAAGGTACAAGGTACCACAGGAGCTGGCCCCTTGATGATGAGTGTCCTCAGATCCAAGGGGTCTGAAACCAGAGGTCAGATTGGAGAAGGAGTAATAGGGATAAATACAGACTGCATGCTCCCTGCTCCTTAAGGAGAGGGGGCAGGCAAGACTCCCATCTGTATCTGGGTGCAGATAAACTTCTGGATCATCATATCCATCTCTGCTTCAGTAAGACTGCAGGTGGAGCAGGAAGAGAAGGCCACTGACACCAGCCTAGAAGGGCAGTGAAGGGAGGCCTGAGCCAGTGACCAGGTCTGAAGCTCCTCAAGCTGCAGAGAGAACTGAGGGGAATGGAGGCAGGGCAATTCCATCCTCAGAGCCAACCTAACTTTGTCTGGAGGGCCGGCTGAATCCAAATGATCTGGGGATTGCTTCTTGGGTCCATCCCTTGACTTGGCTGATTTGTCTCCATCCCTGAACCTCTTGGCAAGATTTTGAGTCCCAGAGGCCTAGGTGGAGACAGAGGTAGGAGCCGGGGCAGAAGGGTCCTTAGTCCTGGAGGAAGAAGAGGGAAGGAGGCCCTTGAGGATTAGCTTGTTCCTCCTGTCCATCAGTGCCCAGAGATTAAACCTGGTGCAGATGGAACAGGAGGTCTGCAAGTGGGCTGCCCCATGACAAACAACGCACAGAGTGTGACCATCAGCTGGAGAGAACTTATGACCACACTCTGTATATTTTCTGAAGCCTGGTTTGGGGGTATCAGACATTCTCCCAACCTACGGCTCAGCACACACTCACTCACACAGAGACTACAAATGCAATAGGAAGAAAAGTTAGAGAAAGTTTTTTTTTTTTTTTTTTAAACCAACACAGAAGCACGAGAGGAGGTAGAAAGGCAGAAAAGAGTAAAAATATATAAGAAAGGAAGACTTTAATGGTTAAGAAAGTCACTTATCCAACAATAACAGCAGAGAGCACAGATTGCAATGCGGACATGAAGTGCAGCAAACAAGATCTGAGGGAGGAAGGAGACAGGGGCATTATGGGTAGAGGAGGAGGTTAGAGCTCGGATCAGATGCTGGATATGTGGCTGAGTCAGAAATGAGCTGGATCCGGGAACCCACAGGTTAAAGACCAAATGAAGACAACTTCAGATCAAGTGTTCGTATAAGGATCTGGACACAATAACTGGAAAATGTCAAAAAAAGAAGAAGAAGGAAGAAAGCAATTGATAAAGAGTAGGTTACATCCCAAATGATTTCTATAATGGATTCAGATTCAACTAATTAGCCAAAAGATTCTAAGTTAACTTAAGTTTCCAGCAACTATCTTTTTTTCAAAATAAAATATTGGACATTTGTTCTTGTTAGAATAGTTATTAGAAAAGGTAAATTATTTTGCATGCGACGTTTCATTTTGGGCACCCAGGAAGTAAATTGCTGGCCCAAAATTTGATTCAGATAGTCTTGTCTTTTTTAAGTCAAAATTAAGAGATTACAACAAAAATAATGGTGTAACTGATTTTCTTTCCATTCTGACATGCAAAGCACAAAGCCTCAACAGGAAATTTAGTGAGTTTCAGAACATGGCATTCAAGGAAGATATTGATGTCAGTACTGTCATGGAGATTAGCCCAGGTAACCCACTATAGTCAAAGGTCGGTTATTCTGATTAATAAAATTTTAGGTTAGACATAACAAATGGCAGTGTATCTATACAGAACATAATCTTCTGTTACTGTTTTAATGAATAAGCTACCTGTGAAATCAATGTGGTCTCTATGCCTATTCTAGACAGAGTTTATCATACAATCATTATTTAATGGACTTCTAGAATATCCCAGAACTATCAAAATATAGTATTAATGAGCTTATGAATACATTGACTGATGTACTGTGTAAAAACTACCTTGTGGTCATTGTTATTTAAACTTTCTTTGTATAGACTAGTGTCAAATTGTCTTCTAAGCAATATGAATCTAACCTTTTGGAAAATCAGGTCAATCTTAACATTTTCAGCTAGCAACCTAGACATATTGCACATAGTACTATATATAGCACCTTGACTAGCCATCCATTGGCCACTGTGATCATGATTACGTCTGTATTGGAATTTCACTTTTACAAATATTAAAGCCTGCATATAATATGATCAGAAAGTTTTATAAAATGGGTTATAAGATAGTTGCTCAATAAATCAAATGGTAGTTTGACAACATAAGTAATATACCTATAAATGAGGCATGGGATGATTTTCTGGATGTTCTATCATGGGTTATTGATAAACAAATCAGAAACAACAGGATTAAGACAGGATCAAGAGTCAACCTCCCTTTGTAAAATACCAGATTAGTTAGGCTGTGTAATAAAAAAGACATTATGGACAGTTTACCAAAATGCCCCTCAAATACAATAAATACAAATTTAAATAAAATTCTAAAAACTTGCATAAGCATCATGTGAAATAAAGTCATTATATGAGCAGAATCTGGTACATCAATTTAAATAAAATTATAAAAATGTCTTTAGTTGTGTCAGTAAGCTAAGAAATCAAAATATTATTCTCACCCAGCTGTCTTGTCAGGAAAAGCAGATGAAGAGATTTCAAAACTTTTTTTTTTTTTTTGCTGTTTCTCTTAAAGGTCATAATAATAATTTTATGTTTGACATCAATCTACTGAAGACTGAATATACTCTGATTTTTGAAGAGTTAGTTAAAGAAAAGCATATGAGTATGAATGCTAATTGTGCTTCTGCCCTTCATGTGTTACCAGGTATTTTTATTAGAAAACTTGTTTATATTTTGAGCCCAAGTTTGGCCATAGTGTTTCAAAATCTTTTGAGGACTCGTCATGTAACCCAAAAAAATAGCAGCCTGCAATTGTTGTTTTTACATTCAAACAAAGTGATGGTTTAGATCCATACAACTATCAGCCAATTAGCTAAACATCAACACTGTTTATAGTCTTTTAGAAAATGGTATTGAAATGTTTACCAGTAAACTTAATAGCAGAAACTGATTTAAGGCAACGTGGAATTTGATAATAGTCAGGATTCAGAAAAGTTGTCCTGCACTTGTGAAAACTTCTGCAGTCAAAAGCAGCCGTTGCCTTTATCATAGGAAATGCAGTTCAGACAACCATCCATTCATCCATGACCAGGTTTTCCCATTTCTTGCACATGGAGTCGGGGTAAGACTTCAACAGACACAATCATCTAGAGCCAAGGTTTACACTGCCAGGTGGCTAGCCCTGTCCAGTTAGTTTTTTCCATACCACACAATCACAGGCACACTCACACTTATGGGTAATTTAGAGTGTCCAATCCACCTACTGCATGTCTTTGGAATGTGGCAGGATAGAGCACGTGGAGGAATCTCATGAGAACACAGGGAGGGCATGCAGAAAGCACCTCAGCCGAGAATCAGACTGGGGAACCTCTTGCTGCGAGGCAACAACTCTATCCACCGAGCCACTGTTGTCAGCAATGAGAAAATACCTTATTATCAGTTAATTTACATCTCTCTGAATAGCACAGTTTTACCATTACTGCTAATAAGCACTTTTCTGTGATAATCGCATCTAGTGTGTTGGCACAGGCACACCGCTCATTCAATCTACCACAGATATATACACATTCAAACATAAATATAGAAACACACACACACACACACACACACACACACACACACACACACACACACACACACACACACACACACACACACACACACACACACACACACACATACACACACACATAAATACACACACACACACACACACACAAACACACCATAGCCCTTGTCTGCTACTGAATTTACAGAACATTCTTAATGTAGCCTCTTAT
>NC_056744.1:1039310270-1039315270 GCF_019279795.1 Protopterus annectens | reverse complement strand
ATAGCTGTACCTCTGATCTGTAGATAACAATCCTGGTTGTAGAAAAAAACATTCTTAGTCAAAACATGCTCAGTTAGATTCAACAGGAGGGTATTGAAACCAGGTTGATATAATTTAGATTCATTGAGCCAGAATTCAATAGCATCAAGTCCACCCCAATGCGGAATATTGGTGTAAAGTGAACTTACGTCCAAGGTGCATAGTAACCATTCTGTATCCAACTTCATATCATTTATAATACTCAAAAATTGAGTGGTGTCCTGTATACGTGATCTTACATATAGTAGCAATGGCTTTGAATGCATAGTTAGGAATTCAGAAAGAGGTTCAGTTATCGACCCCATGCCTGATACAATCGGCCTTCCAGGTGGATGTGAAAGATCCTTATGTATTTTTGGCAGAAAGTAAATATGTTGTCTAGTGGGATCATTAATTGTTAAATGATAACATGTTTTCTTGTCAATAATGCCATTTTCAACAGCAGAGTTCAAAAAGTCATCAATATCCTTTTTGAAAACCAAGGTAGGGTCCAGTGGCATTTTAGTATAGTATTTAACATCATTGAGTTGTCTATGTGCTTCAATATCATAAGCACACCAATCTAACACTACCACTGCCCCTCCTTTGTCTGCGTTGATAATGACTAGATCTTTATTATTTGCAAGTTCCTCTAGACAGGATTTTTCACCATCAGTGATATTATTGGGCATAGGTCTCTCATAATTGTGCTTAAAATGTAACTCACTAAGTACACTTCTCAAAAAGAGGTTAACAGCTGGATGCATTGGAGGAGTAAAATTAGAAGCATGATATTTGAAACCTTCATGTTGTAAATGTGCAGTGTCTCCTTGTTCCTGGAAAAACAATTTTAAATTAATAAGTCTACAAAATGAAAATAGGTCATTAGTAAATGAGTCTTCTGGAACAAAAAAGCCAGGAATGAAGGATAAACCTTTATTTAGCAGAGATATCTGTTCATCTGATAGTGTGGTGCTAGAAATGTTACATACATTATTTATTTTTTGGTCAGTATCTCCAACAGATTTTGCAGACTGGTAACTTTTTCCGTGCTTCCTGCCCCCCCTCCTCCTCCTACCCCTGTGTTCCCTAAAGGGGATACATAGTTTTTACGCTTTGGGGTGGGGGAGTCCATGGTGGACTGTGTGTCAGTATCTGTACCAGATGAGGTTTCCAAATCAGTGGACTCAGTATTATTACTATGCCCTTTTAGTATGGAACGTGGACGTTTCCTTTTGGATTTAGAAACTTGCTTCTTAGCATTCTGTCCTTCTTGGAATCGGACATGTCTGACATTCTTGAACGGTTGTCCCTTATCATAATCAGAGATGTCACGAGAGAACTTTTTAAGTTTTCTTTCTTTTAAGATAGTATCAAAAGTCAATAGTTCAGTACTCAATTTTGATAGTAAAGCCGGAAAAAAAGTTTCATTTTGGTATTGATTACATTCCTCAATCAAATTCAAAACTATAGTAGTTTCACTCTCAATGATTCTAGTGTAATGCTCCGATAAAGCTTAACAAACTTCATCGAGCATTCTTGTTGTATAAGATTCCATTCAGAGAGTAAATTATCATCAGGACTCGCCACCAAGGGCTGTATTTTCACTCTGAGACCCCTAGGGCAAATGCCCTTAACCAAATATGCCTTTAATAATTTGTGGTGCCAAACACTAGATCTCAAAGCCTTCATATTTTTGTTAAGTAAGGCAAATTGCTGTTCACATTTATGTTCAGGTTTTAAAGAAGTCATGTTGCCTGAGGCAGTGGTATCATTTCCAATGCCAAATGCTGCAATATCATCTTTATCTGATGATAAATCCAAAAGAAGCTTTTGAAGATCCATATTGTTACCCAAAATATTCTTATAAAAAACCACGGCCTGTATATCAAAATCAAATAATCAAACAGTAGTTAGACAATAATGGCTCAACACCATAAAACTCAGAAATTAGTTTGTTGTAGCCACGTCTGATACAGGTCAATAATGGTATTTGCATAATAATATTTATGTAAATAATCAAAGGACTAAAGCTTGGCCCACAAATAGCATTTGTTAATTAATATTAAAAAGTATATAAAGATAGTCCCAGAAGTGAAGATATGTCACTTTGGATACAAAAATCCAACTAGAATCAATGGAGTGAAAACTTATAGTAAATTATTCTTATATGTCTAAGTATTCTAAAATTGTTCAAATATTGTCCAAATATTGTCAGACATATCATGGACAGATACTGACGTAGTCCATCAATCCCATATAGAATATTGATTTGTACTTAAGTAAACTGAGTCATATAGGTACCAAAAAATTATTGGTGTATAAAGTCATATAAACTGGTACATATTGTGGGGATAGAAAGCAATATAAATCTATCATATCTGTGATATAATATCAGAAAGATAGTTGTATATCAACAAAGTTGTTATAAAAATCTTTGTTCACATTAATCCTTGAATGATGTATAAATCATGCACAAATTAAATTATGAATATTGACAAAATAGAAAAAAACCCCAGGAGCTTGATATAGCAAAACATGAGCATAAACCCTACATAACTGTACTTCAAAAAGCACTATTATTGTTCAAATCATGTAAATTCAATCATAAACTTATACTAACTGAGTATAGCAAAATACAATTTGTTTATACTGAAGTTAAATTGGTCATAAAAACTTCAAAATGGTAATATTATTATCCTAACTAATTTCCTAACTGTGGAGTACAAAAACCTAGACCCTCTTCAATGTCTATAGTTAGCTATCTGGATGATTATTTATAATCAGCCAGATTTGCTAGTTTTCATACACAATTGTCATCTTAAACTTGAACATAATATATATCCAATAAAAGATGAAAAGCTGTTATTAGGATTGTACAGCGTATATATATATATACCCTAATGATAAACAAAAGTTGTTTCCAGAATAATAAAAATATAATCCAATCCCTATTACAAAATACAAATGACACTAAGCCTGTATAAATCGTAATAGATTATACAAAAGATCAAAAACATGACCTTAAAAATAACCCTATGTTAATATGAAATGATACCTTAAAAAAAGTGATCAAAAATAACTCACAGCCCCTGCATACAATGATGTTATCAGCCAATGTGACAATCATATATTTATATATGTGCTGAAAATCAATTCAAGGACGGAAGGAATAGATTCCGCCTACCAGAAAAGTATATTTTAACTATTAACATAAAATGTCCCATCAAATATCATCAGGAAAAAAAATGAAGGAATCCAATATCTACAACAGTTATGTCAAAATTACCAGTATTTGCAATCAGATAGTTCAAACCCTGTTCCAGTGTCATCTACAAATAGCAAGCCAAAAAATAAAAATGGCTGCTATAAGGATTAAATATATCAGTTGTTATAAGATGTTGCTGAGGTTTTGCAACCATCGTCAATCCAAACACTATAACACACACAGTCCACATTAATACAAAAAGACCATATTGAAAATAAGGCCTTGCATATCTCTCCGGCCGTTGATAGTTTAGTAAGGTATTCGTTGTGATCCCTAGTTAGATATCATATAGGATATATATTTTTTAGAATACCCAAAATAGAATCACAATTCACCCTATTTTTTGTATTAGTCCACTTGCCCAAAGGGTTGCACCAATAATATCAAAAATAATGTCCAAAGTACTTCAAGCATGAAATATGTAACAACCCTAAGGAGGTAGTATGATCACAAATTCAAAAATATGTAAGCTAAACACATAGTCACAGATAAGATGGCACAGTTCACGATGGTTTCCCCCGAAGAAAAAACGTATTTCAAGCAAAATGTTCTCCTACACGTGCAGCTCTCAACGACTGACACCAAACACTCAGTTTACCAAATCGTCGTCAATCCATATAGTACACTACTCATATGTATTGTCCATAGCGTGAATATTAAATCGCCATAGATATGAAAAAATAATAATTGGATTCCCCTGGTTCAAAAATATGTAGTACAAACAACCCTAAACGGAATCACAATTCACCCGATCCGTATGTTCCTAGTCCAAACACTCTCAGGTGTATACACGCCACGCCGGAGATGATATCCCACGCGTTGAATGTAGTGCAAATGAAGATAATCCAATATCCATGCGACAGTAAGTTGTGAGAGGCAATATGTACAAAAACACTTTGAATAATGGAATTTAGAGCAACCCCAAGTAATACGAACTCAAGTCCAAAAAAGCATTAAACCAACCGCATGGTCGCAGATACAAAGACACAGTCCACCATGGTTTTCCCCCAGCAGGAGCAGAAAGGAAGTGCAACAAACAAATTATTCCCCTGCACGTCAGGAACTGCACGGCTCTAAGTGAATATCTCCAAGAACAAAAAATGAGCCAGCATCAGGCAGATAGTGTCCAAAAGAGCAGTTTAATAAAAACTACCCCAACAGCAAAAAGGCATCCAAAAACATACCGGTTTCGGCAATGGTTAGAAACCCAGCCTTCTTCAGTGTACAACAAGGAGCCAAGACAAAAATGCTGTATTTAAACACATGAGGCCATGCTGATTGGTTACAAAATAATAAGCATGTGCTGATAATCAAACAACATAAAGTGACAGAAAATTATTTGTATGATAATAAATACATTCAAAAAATACATTCAAAAAATAAATCATTAAAGGACAACTGGAACATTTTGGAGGCTGATGTCAGAATTAAAAATATTGTTCCTGATAAGTGCCTCTTTTCTTTTCGCAAGGGAAAGAATTTGGCTGGTCATTTTAATCATTACAAACACCACTATGAGTCCACCTTACCACAAGTATATCAAACTACAATTTTGGGAGATAGACTTATTGGTTCCTTTCCATGTGGCCACTGTGTCAATTGTAAACATATGCTGAAAACTAAGGAATTTACCAGTAGGAATACCAATACAGTTTTTGACATTAGATTTTTTGCAAATTGTAACACAGATTGGGCTGTTTATCTGGCATGTTGT